>NC_060182.1:4514649-4524649 GCF_021184085.1 Oncorhynchus gorbuscha | reverse complement strand
GCTGGGCCTAATATAGTGTATAAGAGGTCAGGCTGGGTCTAATATAGTGTATAAGAGGTCATACAATATGTTTTGTTGTGATTCCTATGTTGTTGATATAATAATATTTGCTGGTCTGTGGTGTGTAATGAGGAGCAACCAGACGCTGCTGGTCTGTGGTGTGTAATGAGGAGCAACCAGACGCTGCTGGTCTGTGGTGTGTAATGAGGAGCAACCAGACGCTGCTGGTCTGTGGTGTGTAATGAGGAGCAACCAGACGCTGCTGGTCTGTGGTGTGTAATGAGGAGCAACCAGACGCTGCTGGTCTGTGGTGTGTAATGAGGAGCAACCAGACGCTGCTGGTCTGTGGTGTGTAATGAGGAGCAACCAGATGCTGCTGGTCTGTGGTGTATAATGAGGAGCAACCAGACGCTGCTGGTCTGTGGTGTGTAATGAGGAGCAACCAGACGCTGCTGGTCTGTGGTGTGTAATGAGGAGCAACCAGATGCTGCTGGTCTGTGGTGTGTAATGAGGAGCAACCAGACGCTGCTGGTCTGTGGTGTGTAATGAGGAGCAACCAGATGCTGCTGGTCTGTGGTGTGTAATGAGGAGCAACCAGACGCTGCTGGTCTGTGGTGTGTAATGAGGAGCAACCAGACGCTGCTGGTCTGTGGTGTGTAATGAGGAGCAACCAGACGCTGCTGGTCTGTGGTGTGTAATGAGGAGCAACCAGACGCTGCTGGTCTGTGGTGTGTAATGAGGAGCAACCAGACGCTGCTGGTCTGTGGTGTGTAATGAGGAGCAACCAGACGCTGCTGGTCTGTTGTGTAATGAGGAGCAACCAGACGCTGCAAATTGAAATATGAAATTGTTAATTCCAGTTACTAATAACAATGCATCCATTAAGAAAATGACTGTAAAAACGGTTAAATCCCCGTGGATTGATGAGGAATTAAAACATTGTATGGTTGAGCAGGATGAGGCCAAAGAGTGGACACATTTTTTTTCTCTACTGTGTTATTGACCTGTTAATTGTTTACTCCATGTGTAACTCTGTGTTGTCTGTTCACACTGCTATGCTTTATCTTGGCCAGGTCGCAGTTGCAAATGAGAACCTGTTCTCAACTGGCCTACCTGGTTAAATAAAGGTGTTCTCAACTAGCCTACCTGGTTAAATAAAGGTGTTCTCAACTAGCCTACCTGGTTAAATAAAGGTGTTCTCAACTAGCCTACCTGGTTAAATAAAGGTGTTCTCAACTAGCCTACCTGGTTAAATAAAGGTGTTCTCAACTAGCCTACCTGGTTAAATAAAGGTGTTCTCAACTAGCCTACCTGGTTAAATAAAGGTGTTCTCAACTAGCCTACCTGGTTAAATAAAGGTGTTCTCAACTAGCCTACCTGGTTAAATAAAGGTGTTCTCAACTAGCCTACCTGGTTAAATAAAGGTGTTCTCAACTAGCCTACCTGGTTAAATAAAGGTGTTCTCAACTAGCCTACCTGGTGAAATAAAGGTGAAATAAATAAATAAAAAAATAGATCTGGCAGCACAAAAAATTGGCAAAAGTACGGCATATTGACAAATCACGTGACTAAACTGAATAAAAATTCGAATAAACTATAAAATAAAATAAAGATAAATGACATAAATAATGAGAGTAAAAAGCGTTGGAGCTTTTTGGGAAAAAAGGCAAACTGGATGCCATTATTCGTTTGAATCAGATCATTTATCACAAAGCCCACTGATATTGGCCAACTACTTTAATGATTTATTTCATTGGCAAGATTAGCAAACTTAGGCATGACATGCCAGCACCAAACACTGACACTACACACTCCAAGTATATCTGACCAAATTATGAAAGAAAAAGCGTTGTAATTTTGAATTCCATAAAGTGAGTGTGGAATAGGTGAAAAAAAGTATTATTGTCTATTAACAATGGCAAGCCACCGGGGTCTGACAATCTGGATGGAAAATTACTGAGGAGAGGATGAGGAGTGGATGATATTGCCACTCATATTTACCATATCTTCAATTTACTAGAAAGTGTTTTGCCCTCAGGCCTGGAGGGAAGCTAAAGTCACCCCTGTAAGGGTTTTCTGTATGTGAAGGAGAGTCAGACCAAAATGCGACGTGGCTATTTGAGATCCATGTTTAATGAAACAAAGTAAACACGAATCAAATACAAAAAAAACAATAAACGTACCACGAAAAACCGAAACAGCCCAATACTGGTGCAAAGTAACACAGAGACAGTAACAAGGACAATTACCCACAAAACCCAACACCAAACAGGCTACCTAAATATGGTTCCCAATCAGAGACAATGACTAACACCTGCCTCTGATTGAGAACCATATCAGGCCAAACATAGAACTAGACAAACTAGACATGTAACATAGAATGCCCGCTCAGCTCACACCCTGACCAACCAAAACATAAAAACGTACAAAGCAAACTATGGTCAGGGTGTGACAGTACCCCCCCCCCCCCCCAAGGTGGCGGACTCCGGCCGCAGAACCTGAACCTATTGGGGAGGGTCTGGGTGGGCATCTGTCCGCGGTGGCGGCTCTGGAGCTGGACGTGGCCCCCACTTCACCGTAGTCTTAGTCCCCCACCTTGTCCGCCTCCGTGGCCTCCTAGCCACGGCGACCCTGTTTAATGACCCCACTGGACAGAGGGGCAGCAGCTCGGGACAGAGGGGCAGCAGCTCGGGACAGAGGGGCGGCAGCTCGGGACAGAGGGGCGGCGGCTCGGGACAGAGGGGCAGCAGCTCGGGACAGAGGGGCGGCAGCTCGGGACAGAGGGGCGGCTGCTCGGGACAGAGGGGCGGCGGCTCGGGACAGAGGGCGGCAGCTCGGGACAGAGGGGCGGCAGCTCGGGACAGAGGGGCGGCTTTTCGGGACAGAGGGCGGCTCGGGACAGAGGGCGGCAGCTCGGGACAGAGGGCGGCAGCTCGGGACAGAGGGGCGGCGGCTCGGGACAGAGGGGCGGCAGTTCGGGACAGAGGGGCGGTCTCGGGACAGAGGGCGGCGGCTCGGGACAGAGGGGCGGCTGCTCGGGACAGAGGGGGTCTGGCGCCTCTGGGCAGAGGGGGTCTGGCGCCTCTGGGCAGAGGGGGTCTGGCGCCTCTGGGCAGAGGGGGTCTGGCGCCTCTGGGCAGAGGGGGTCTGGCGCCTCTGGGCAGAAGGGGTCTGGCATGTTATGCTGTAAGTCGCTTTGGATAAAAGCGTCTGCTAAATGGCATATATTATTATTATTATATATAAGCGCACGGTGTCCCCAGTGCGGGTGCATAGCCCGGTGCGGTACATACCAGCTCCGCGTATCGGCCGGGCTAGAGTGGACATCGAGCCAAGTGTCATGAAGCCGGCTCTACGTATCTGGTCTCCAGTGCGTCTCCTTGGGCCGGCTTACATGGCACCAGCCTTACGCACGGTGTCCCCGGTTCGCCATCTTTCTGTCTTTCTCTTTCTCTCTTTATCTCTTTTCTCTCTGTCTCTTTCTCTCTTTTCCTCTTTTCTCTCTGTCTCTTTCTCTCTTTTCCTCTTTTCTCTCTGTCTCTTTCTCTCTTTTCCTCTTTTCTCTCTGTCTCTTTCTCTCTTTTCCTCTTTTCTCTCTGTCTCTTTCTCTCTTTTCCTCTTTTCTCTCTGTCTCTTTCTCTCTTTTCCTCTTTTCTCTCTGTCTCTTTCTCTCTTTTCCTCTTTTCTCTCTTTTCCTCTTTTCTCTCTGTCTCTCTTTTCCTCTTTTCTCTCTTTCTCTCTTTTCCTCTTTTCTCTCTGTCTCTTTCTCTCTTTTCCTCTTTTCTCTCTGTCTCTCTTTTCCTCTTTTCTCTCTGTCTCTCTTTTCCTCTTTTCTCTCTGTCTCTCTTTTCCTCTTTTCTCTCTGTCTCTTTCTCTCTTTTCCTCTTTTCTCTCTTTTCCTCTTTTCTCTCTGTCTCTTTCTCTCTTTTCCTCTTTTCTCTCTTTTCCTCTTTTCTCTCTGTCTCTCTTTTCCTCTTTTCTCTCTGTCTCTTTCTCTCTTTTCCTCTTTTCTCTCTGTCTCTTTCTCTCTTTCTCTCTTTTCCTCTTTTCCCTCTGTCTCTCTGTCTCTCTTTTCCTCTTTTCTCTCTGTCTCTTTCTCTCTTTTCCTCTTTTCTCTCTGTCTCTTTCTCTCTTTCTCTCTTTTCCTCTTTTCTCTCTGTCTCTTTCTCTCTTTTCCTCTTTTCTCTCTGTCTCTTTCTCTCTTTTCCTCTTTTCTCTCTTTTCCTCTTTTCTCTCTGTCTCTCTTTTCCTCTTTTCTCTCTGTCTCTCTTTTCCTCTTTTCTCTCTGTCTCTTTCTCTCTTTTCCTCTTTTCTCTCTGTCTCTCTTTTCCTCTTTTCTCTCTGTCTCTCTTTTCCTCTTTTCTCTCTGTCTCTCTTTTCCTCTTTTCTCTCTGTCTCTTTCTCTCTTTTCCTCTTTCTCTTTTCTCTTTTCTCTCTGTCTCTTTCTCTTTTCCTCTTTTCTCTCTTTTCCTCTTTTCTCTGTCCCTTTCTCTCTTTTCCTCTTTTCTCTCTTTTCTCTTTTCTCTCTTTCTCTCCTTTTTCTCTCTGTCTCTCTTTCTCTTTTCTCTCTGTCTCTTTTTCCTCTTTTCTCTCTGTCTCTTTCTCTCTTTTCCTCTTTTCTCTCTGTCTCTTTCTCTCTTTTCCTCTTTTCTCTCTGTCTCTTTCTCTCTTTTCCTCTTTTCTCTCTGTCTCTTTCTCTCTTTTCTCTTTTCTTTTCTCTCTTTTCCTCTTTTCTCTCTGTCTCTTTCTCTCTTTTCCTCTCTCTCTCTCTCTTTCTCTCTTTCCTCTTTTCTCTCTGTCTCTTTCTCTCTTTTCCTCTTTTCTCTCTGTCTCTTTCTCTTTTTTCCTCTTTTCTCTCTGTCTCTTTCTCTCTTTTCTCTTTTCTCTCTCTTTTCCTCTTTTCTCTTTTCTCTCTTTTCTCTTTTCTCTCTGTTCTCTTTTTTTCCTCTTTTCTCTCTGTCTCTCTTTTCCTCTCTCTGTCTCTTTCTCTCTTTTCCTCTTTTCTCTGTCTCTTTCTCTCTTTTCCTCTTTTCTCTCTGTCTCTTTCTCTCTTTTCCTCTTTTCTCTCTGTCTCTTTCTCTCTTTTCCTCTTTTCTCTCTGTCTCTTTCTCTCTTTTCCTCTTTTCTCTCTGTCTCTGTCTCTCTTTTCCTCTTTTCTCTCTGTCTCTCTTTTCCTCTTTTCTCTCTGTCTCTTTCTCTCTTTTCCTCTTTTCTCTCTGTCTCTCTTTTCCTCTTTTCTCTCTTTCTCTCTTTTCCTCTTTTCTCTCTGTCTCTTTCTCTCTTTTCCTCTTTTCTCTCTGTCTCTCTTTTCCTCTTTTCTCTCTGTCTCTCTTTTCCTCTTTTCTCTCTGTCTCTTTTTCTCTTTTCTCTCTGTTCTTTCTCTCTTTTCTCTTTTCTCTCTGTCTCTCTTTTCCTCTTTTCTCTCTGTCTCTTTCTCTCTTTTCCTCTTTTCTCTCTGTCTCTCTTTTCCTCTTTTCTCTCTGTCTCTCTTTTCCTCTTTTCTCTCTTTCTCTCTTTTCCTCTTTTCTCTCTGTCTCTTTCTCTCTTTTCCTCTTTTCTCTCTGTCTCTTTCTCTCTTTTCCTCTTTTCTCTCTTTCTCTCTTTTCCTCTTTTCTCTCTGTCTCTTTCTCTGTTTTCCTCTTTTCTCTCTGTCTCTCTTTTCCTCTTTTCTCTCTGTCTCTTTCTCTCTTTTCCTCTTTTCTCTCTGTCTCTCTTTTCCTCTTTTCTCTCTGTCTCTCTTTTCCTCTTTTCTCTCTTTCTCTCTTTTCCTCTTTTCTCTCTGTCTCTTTCTCTCTTTTCCTCTTTTCTCTCTGTCTCTCTTTTCCTCTTTTCTCTCTGTCTCTTTCTCTCTTTTCCTCTTTTCTCTCTGTCTCTTTCTTTTTTCCTCTTTTCTCTCTGTCTCTCTTTTCCTCTTTTCTCTGTCTCTTTCTCTCTTTTCCTCTTTTCTCTCTGTCTCTCTTTTCCTCTTTTCTCTCTGTCTCTTTCTTTTTTCCTCTTTTCTCTCTGTCTCTTTCTCTTTTTTCCTCTTTTCTCTCTGTCTCTTTCTCTCTTTTCCTCTTTTCTCTCTGTCTCTCTTTTCCTCTTTTCTCTCTGTCTCTTTCTCTCTTTTCCTCTTTTCTCTCTGTCTCTTTTCTCTTTTCTCTTTTCTCTCTGTCTCTTTCTCTCTTTTCCTCTTTTCTCTCTTCTCTCTTTTCCTCTTTTCTCTCTGTCTCTCTTTTCCTCTTTTCTCTCTGTCTCTTTCTCTCTTTTCCTCTTTTCTCTCTGTCTCTTTCTCTCTTTTCCTCTTTTCTCTGTCTCTTTCTCTCTTTTCCTCTTTTCTCTCTGTCTCTCTTTTCCTCTTTTCTCTCTGTCTCTCTTTTCCTCTTTTCTCTCTTTCTCTCTTTCTCTTTGTCTCTTTCTCTCTTTTCTCTCTGTCTCTCTTTCTCTTTTCTCTCTGTCTCTTTCTCTCTTTTCCTCTTTTCTCTCTGTCTCTTTCTCTCTTTTCCTCTTTTCTCTCTTTCTCTCTTTTCCTCTTTTCTCTCTGTCTCTTTCTCTCTTTTCCTCTTTTCTCTCTGTCTCTCTTTTCCTCTTTTCTCTCTGTCTCTTTCTTTTTTCCTCTTTTCTTTTCTCTCTGTTTCTCTTTTCTCTCTGTCTTTTCTTTTTCCTCTTTTCTCTTTCTCTCTTTTCCTCTTTTCTCTCTGTCTCTCTTTTCCTCTTTTCTCTCTGTCTCTCTTTTCCTCTTTTCTCTCTGTCTCTTTCTCTCTTTTCCTCTTTTCTCTCTGTCTCTTTCTCTCTTTTCCTCTTTTCTCTCTGTCTCTCTTTTCCTCTTTTCTCTCTGTCTCTTTCTCTCTTTTCCTCTTTTCTCTCTGTCTCTTTCTCTCTTTTCCTCTTTTCTCTCTGTCTCTTTCTCTCTTTTCCTCTTTTCTCTCTGTCTCTCTTTTCCTCTTTTCTCTCTGTCTCTCTTTTCCTCTTTTCTCTCTGTCTCTTTCTCTCTTTTCCTCTTTTCTCTCTGTCTCTTTCTCTCTTTTCCTCTTTTCTCTCTGTCTCTCTTTTCCTCTTTTCTCTCTTTCTCTCTTTTCCTCTTTTCTCTCTGTCTCTTTCTCTCTTTTCCTCTTTTCTCTCTGTCTCTCTTTTCCTCTTTTCTCTCTGTCTCTTTTTCTCTTTTCTTTTCTCTCTTTTCCTCTTTTCTCTCTGTCTCTTTCTCTCTTTTCCTCTTTTCTCTCTGTCTCTTTCTCTCTTTTCCTCTTTTCTCTCTGTCTCTTTCTCTCTTTTCCTCTTTTCTCTCTGTCTCTTTCTCTCTTTTCTCTCTTTCTTTCTCTCTTTCTCTTTTCTCTCTTTTCCTCTTTTCTCTCTGTCTCTTTCTTCTTTTCCTCTTTTCTCTCTGTCTCTTTCTCTTTTTTCCTCTTTTCTCTCTGTCTCTTTCTCTCTTTTCCTCTTTTCTCTCTGTCTCTTTCTCTCTTTTCCTCTTTTCTCTCTGTCTCTTTCTCTCTTTTCCTCTTTTCTCTCTGTCTCTTTCTCTCTTTTCTCTTTTCTCTCTGTCTCTCTTTTCCTCTTTTCTCTCTGTCTCTTTCTCTCTTTTCCTCTTTTCTCTCTGTCTCTCTTTTCCTCTTTTCTCTCTGTCTCTTTCTCTCTTTTCCTCTTTTCTCTCTGTCTCTTTCTCTCTTTTCCTCTTTTCTCTCTGTCTCTCTTTTCCTCTTTTCTCTCTGTCTCTTTCTCTCTTTTCCTCTTTTCTCTCTGTCTCTCTTTTCCTCTTTTCTCTCTGTCTCTCTTTTCCTCTTTTCTCTCTGTCTCTCTTTTCCTCTTTTCTCTCTGTCTCTTTCTCTCTTTTCCTCTTTTCTCTCTGTCTCTCTTTTCCTCTTTTCTCTCTGTCTCTCTTTTCCTCTTTTCTCTCTGTCTCTCTGTCTCTCTTTTCCTCTTTTCTCTCTGTCTCTTTCTCTCTTTTCCTCTTTTCTCTCTGTCTCTCTTTCTCTCTTTTCCTCTTTTCTCTCTGTCTCTTTCTCTTTTTTTCCTCTTTTCTCTCTGTCTCTTTTTCCTCTTTTCTCTCTTTCTCTTTCTCTCTTTTCTCTGTCCTCTTTTCTCTCTTTTCCTCTTTTCTCTCTGTCTCTTTCTCTCTTTTCCTCTTTTCTCTCTTCTCTCTTTTCCTCTTTTCTCTCTGTCTCTTTCTCTCTTTTCCTCTTTTCTCTCTGTCTCTTTCTCTCTTTTCCTCTTTTCTCTCTGTCTCTTTCTCTCTTTTCCTCTTTTCTCTCTGTCTCTTTCTTTTTTCCTCTTTTCTCTCTTTCTCTCTTTTCCTCTTTTCTCTCTGTCTCTTTCTCTCTTTTCCTCTTTTCTCTCTGTCTCTCTTTTCCTCTTTTCTCTCTGTCTCTTTCTCTCTTTTCCTCTTTTCTCTCTGTCTCTTTCTCTCTTTTCCTCTTTTCTCTCTGTCTCTTTCTCTCTTTTCCTCTTTTCTCTCTGTCTCTTTCTCTCTTTTCCTCTTTTCTCTCTGTCTCTTTCTCTCTTTTCCTCTTTTCTCTCTGTCTCTCTTTTCCTCTTTTCTCTCTGTCTCTTTCTCTCTTTTCCTCTTTTCTCTCTGTCTCTTTCTCTCTTTTCCTCTTTTCTCTCTGTCTCTTTCTCTCTTTTCCTCTTTTCTCTCTTTCTCTCTTTTCCTCTTTTCTCTCTTTCTCTCTTTTCCTCTTTTCTCTCTTTCTCTCTTTTCCTCTTTTCTCTCTTTCTCTCTTTTCCTCTTTTCTCTCTGTCTCTTTCTCTCTTTTCCTCTTTTCTCTCTGTCTCTCTTTTCCTCTTTTCTCTCTGTCTCTTTCTCTCTTTTCCTCTTTTCTCTCTGTCTCTCTTTTCCTCTTTTCTCTCTGTCTCTTTCTCTCTTTTCCTCTTTTCTCTCTGTCTCTTTCTCTCTTTTCCTCTTTTCTCTCTGTCTCTTTCTCTCTTTTCCTCTTTTCTCTCTGTCTCTTTCTCTCTTTTCCTCTTTTCTCTCTGTCTCTTTCTCTCTTTTCCTCTTTTCTCTCTGTCTCTTTCTCTCTTTTCCTCTTTTCTCTCTGTCTCTCTGTCTCTCTTTTCCTCTTTTCTCTCTGTCTCTCTTTTCCTCTTTTCTCTCTGTCTCTTTCTCTCTTTTCCTCTTTTCTCTCTGTCTCTTTCTCTCTTTTCTCTCTTTCTCTTTTCCTCTTTTCTCTCTGTCTCTTTCTCTCTTTTCCTCTTTTCTCTCTGTCTCTCTTTTCCTCTTTTCTCTCTTTTCTCTCTTTTCCTCTTTTCTCTCTGTCTCTTTCTCTCTTTTCCTCTTTTCTCTCTGTCTCTTTCTCTCTTTTCCTCTTTTCTCTCTGTCTCTCTTTTCCTCTTTTCTCTCTTTTCTCTCTTTTCCTCTTTTCTCTCTGTCTCTTTCTCTCTTTTCCTCTTTTCTCTCTGTCTCTCTTTTCCTCTTTTCTCTCTTTTCTCTCTTTTCCTCTTTTCTCTCTGTCTCTCTTTTCCTCTTTTCTCTCTTTTCTCTCTTTTCCTCTTTTCTCTCTGTCTCTTTCTCTCTTTTCCTCTTTTCTCTCTGTCTCTCTTTTCCTCTTTTCTCTCTTTTCTCTCTTTTCCTCTTTTCTCTCTGTCTCTCTTTTCCTCTTTTCTCTCTTTTCTCTCTTTTCCTCTTTTCTCTCTGTCTCTTTCTCTCTTTTCCTCTTTTCTCTCTGTCTCTTTCTCTCTTTTCCTCTTTTCTCTCTGTCTCTTTCTCTCTTTTCCTCTTTTCTCTCTGTCTCTTTCTCTCTTTTCCTCTTTTCTCTCTGTCTCTTTTCCTCTTTTCTCTCTGTCTCTCTTTTCCTCTTTTCTCTCTGTCTCTCTTTTCCTCTTTTCTCTCTGTCTCTTTCTCTCTTTTCCTCTTTTCTCTGTCTCTTTCTCTCTTTTCCTCTTTTCTCTCTTTTCCTCTTTTCTCTCTGTCTCTTTCTCTCTTTTCCTCTTTTCTCTCTTTTCCTCTTTTCTCTCTTTTCCTCTTTTCTCTCTGTCTCTTTCTCTCTTTTCCTCTTTTCTCTCTGTCTCTTTCTCTCTTTTCCTCTTTTCT
>NC_060182.1:4497149-4504649 GCF_021184085.1 Oncorhynchus gorbuscha | reverse complement strand
GCTCCCGCTAGCCCAGTCCTGGTTAAATAAATGGTGTTCTCAACTAGCCTACCTGGTTAAATAAAGGTGTTCTCAACTAGCCTACCTGGTTAAATAAAGGTGTTCTCAACTAGCCTAAATAAGTCTTCTCAACCTTCCGGAATACTGGTTAAATAAAGGTGTTCTCAACTAGCCTACCTGGTTAAATAAGGTGTTCTCAACTAGCCTACCTGGTTAAATAAAGGTGTTCTCAACTAGCCTACCTGGTTAAATAATCTTATCATATTATCTTATCATATCTATCCTACCTGGTTAAATAAAGGTGTATCTCAACTGGCCTACCTGGTTAAATAAAGGTGTTCTCAACTAGCCTACCTGGTTAAATAAATGTTCTCAACTGGCTTATCTGGTTAAATATATGTTCTCATATCTTATCCTATCTGGTTAAATAAATATCTGTTCTCAACTGGCCTATCATATCATGGTTAAATAAATATATTCAAAAAAATAAAAAATATATATATATATATATCATATATTAACATATCTTATCATATCATATCATATCTCACCTTATCATATCATATATATTCATATCTTATCATATATATTAATACCTTATCATATCATATATATTCATATCTTATCATATCATACCTTATCATATCATATATATTCATATCTTATCTTATCATATCATATATATTCATATCTTATCATATCATATCTTATCATATCATATCTTATCATATCATATCTTATCATATCTTATCTTATCATATCATATATATTCATATCTTATCATATCATATCTTATCATATCATATCTTATCATATCATATCTTATAGTCTTATCTTATCTTATCATATCATATCTTATCATATCTTATCTTATCATATCATATATATTCATATCTTATCATATCATATCTTATCATATCTTATCATATCATATCATATCTTATCATATCATATCTTATCATATCTTATCATATCATATATATTCATATCTTATCATATCATATCTTATCATATCATATCTTATCATATCATATCTTATCATATCATATCTTATCATATCATATCTTATCATATCATATATATTCATATCTTATCATATCATATCTTATCATATCATATCTTATCATATCATATCTTATCATACCATATCTTATCATATCTTATCTTATCATATCATATATATTCATATCTTATCATATCATATCTTATCATATCATATCTTATAGTCTTATCTTATCTTATCATATCATATCTTATCATATCGTATCTTATCATATCTTATCATATCTTATCTTATCATATCTTATCTTATCTTATCATATCATATCATATCTTATCATATCTTATCTTATCATATCTTATCATATCATATATATTCATATCTTATCATATCATATCTTATCATATTATTAATATTCATATCTTATCATATCATATCTTATCATATCATATATATTCATATCTTATCATATCATATCTTATCATATCATATATATTCATATCTTATCATATCATATATATTCATATCTTATCATATCATATCTTATCATATCATATCATATCATATCTTATCATATCATATCTTATCATATCATATATATTCATATCTTATCATATCATATCTTATCATATCATATCTTATCATATCATATCTTATCATATCTTATCATATCTTATCTTATCATATCATATATATTCATATCTTATCATATCATATCTTATCATATCATATCTTATCATATCTTATCATATCATATCTTATCATATCTTATCTTATCATATCATATCTTATCTTATCATATCATATATATTCATATCTTATCATACCATATCTTATCATATCTTATCATATCATATCTTATCATATCATATCTTATCATATCATATCTTATCATATCATATCTTATCATATCATATATATATTCATATCTTATCATATCATATCTTATCATATCTTATCATATCATATCTTATCATATCATATATATTCATATCTTATCATATCATATCTTATCATATCATATCTTATCATATCATATCTTATCATATCATATATATTCTTATCTTATCTTATCATATCTTATCTTATCATATCTTATCATATCATATATATTCTTATCTTATCATATCATATCATATCTTATCATATCATATATATTCTTATCTTATCATATCTTATCATATCTTATCATATCATACCATATATATTCTTATCTTATCATATCATATCTTATCATATCATATATATTCTTATCTTATCTTATCATATCTTATCATATCTTATCATATCTTATCATATCATATATATTCATATCTTATCATATCTTATCATATCTTATCATATCATATATATTCTTATCATATCATATCTTATCATATATATTCATATCTTATCATATCATATCATATCATATCATATCATATCTTATCATATCATATATATTCATATCTTATCATATATATTCATATCTTATCATATCATATCTTATCATATCTTATCATATCATATCATATCATATCATATCATATCTTATCATATCATATCATATCATATCTTATCATATCATATCATATCATATCATATATATTCATATCTTATCATATCATATCTTATCATATCATATCTTATCATATCATATCATATCTTATCATATCATATATATTCATATCTTATATTATCATATCATATCATATCATATCATATCATATCATATCATATCATATCTTATCATATCATATCTTATCATATCATATATATTCATATCTTATATTATCATATCATATCTTATCTTATCATATCATATCATATCATATCTTATCATATCATATCATATCTTATCATATCATATCATATATATTCATATCTTATCATATCATATCATATATATTCATATCTTATCTTATCATATCATATCTTATCATATCATATCATATATATTCATATCTTATCTTATCATATCATATCTTATCATATCATATCATATATATTCATATCATATCTTATCATATCTTATCATATCATATCATATATATTCATATCTTATCTTATCATATCATATCTTATCATATCATATCATATATATTCATATCATATCTTATCTTATCATATCATATCTTATCATATCATATATATTCACATCATATCTTATCATATCATATCTTATCATATCATACCATGTTTTATATCATATCACATTTAGAATGCAGACGATGAGGCAGGAAGAGATTACTTGATGTCAAGTAAAAGAGACAATGACAGAAAGAGGAACAACACACACACACACACACACACACACACACACACACACACACACACACACACACACACACACACACACACACACACACACACACACACACACACACACACACACACACACACACACACACACACACACACACACACACACACACACACAACAGGACTCACCCTGCAGCGGCAGGACCCGGTTGGCATGGATAATGATGCTGAGTTGTAGCACCAGCTGAGGAGCGTTCTTCAGGAAGGCCTCCAGCAGCCTCAGCATGGTGATGTCAGCACACTCAAACATCAACCTCCAGTGGAAGTGACCGCGGTTGCCGAGCCAACGGCTCTGTGCGCCCAGGTAGAGGGCGTGGACATACCTGTAGAGGGGGAGGGGAGGAGAAGGGGGACGTCACTCAATCAATCAATTAATGAATCAGATAACTTAGCGATCAGTCACTACTGTAGTGACTCTGGATCAGAGAGTCTGTTAAATGACTCACTACTGTAGTGACTCTGGATCAGAGAGTCTGTTAAATGACTCACTACTGTAGTGGCTCTGGATAAGAGAGTCTGTTAAATGACTCACTACTGTAGTGACTCTGGATCAGAGAGTCTGTTAAATGACTCACTACTGTAGTGACTCTGGATCAGAGAGTCTGTTAAATGACTCACTACTGTAGTGACTCTGGATAAGAGAGTCTGTTAAATGACTCACTACTGTAGTGACTTGGATAAGAGAGTTGTTAAATGACTCACTACTGTAGTGACTCTGGATCAGAGAGTCTGTTAAATGACTCACTACTGTAGTGACTCTGGATAAGAGAGTCTGCTAAATGACTCACTACTGTAGTGACTCTGGATCAGAGAGTCTGTTAAATGACTCACTACTGTAGTGACTCTGGAAAAGAGAGTCTGTTAAATGACTCACTACTGTAGTGACTCTGGAAAAGAGAGTCTGTTAAATGACTCACTACTGTAGTGGCTCTGGATCAGAGAGTCTGTTAAATGACTCACTACTGGAAGTGGCTCTGGATAAGAGAGTCTGTTAAATGACTCACTACTGTAGTGGCTCTGGATCAGAGAGTCTGTTAAATGACTCACTACTGGAAGTGGCTCTGGAAAGAGAGTCTGTTAAATGACTCACTACTGTAGTGGCTCTGGATCAGAGAGTCTGTTAAATGACTCACTACTGGAAGTGGCTCTGGATAAGAGAGTCTGTTAAATGACTCACTACTGTAGTGGCTCTGGATCAGAGAGTCTGTTAAATGACTCACTACTGGAAGTGGCTCTGGATAAGAGAGTCTGCTAAATGACTCACTACTGTAGTGGCTCTGGATCAGAGAGTCTGTTAAATGACTCACTACTGGAAGTGGCTCTGGATAAGAGAGTCTGCTAAATGACTCACTACTGTAGTGGCTCTGGATCAGAGAGTCTGTTAAATGACTCACTACTGGAAGTGGCTCTGGATAAGAGAGTCTGCTAAATGACTCACTACTGTAGTGGCTCTGGATCAGAGAGTCTGTTAAATGACTCACTACTGGAAGTGGCTCTGGATAAGAGAGTCTGCTAAATGACTCACTACTGTAGTGGCTCTGGATCAGAGAGTCTGTTAAATGACTCACTACTGGAAGTGGCTCTGGATAAGAGAGTCTGCTAAATGACTCACTACTGTAGTGGCTCTGGATCAGAGAGTCTGTTAAATGACTCACTACTGGAAGTGGCTCTGGATAAGAGAGTCTGCTAAATGACTCACTACTGTAGTGGCTCTGGATCAGAGAGTCTGTTAAATGACTCACTACTGGAAGTGGCTCTGGATAAGAGAGTCTGCTAAATGACTCACTACTGTAGTGGCTCTGGATCAGAGAGTCTGTTAAATGACTCACTACTGGAAGTGGCTCTGGATAAGAGAGTCTGCTAAATGTAAGAAGGAGGAACCGTAGAGCGGAACCAGAGCGATGTGGACAAACGTATATATCAACATAAATTGTCCCATTAACAATCACCCCATGTTAAACAAACCTACTTCATTTCAAACGTCACATTTCTCTAGTATAGGTGACTTATTGTAATGAACGATATCGCCAGAAATTCAGGAGATAAGTGCTATTTTTGTGGTCGGTGTCGATAATTGTCAGTTTATCGTCCCAGCTCTAATACACTGTAGACCATAAGGGCAGATAGGACATAGACAACTAAAGCTGAAGGCTCCAGTCTACAGAGGAACCCACAGAAACAGCCCACAGTCAGGAAACTCAGTAGTGAGTCATCCACCTCTGGCCTGCTCGCCTCCCTACCACTGAGGAAGTACAGCTCCCGCTCAGCCCAGTCAAAACTGTTCGCTGCCCTGGCCCCCCAATGGTGGAACAAACTCCCTCACGACGCCAGGACAGCGGAGTCAATCACCACCTTCCGGAGACACCTGAAACCCCACCTCTTTAAGGAATACCTAGGATAGGATAAGTAATCCCTCTCACCCCCCCCCTTTAGATTTAGATGCACTATTGTAAAGTGACTGTTCCACTGGATGTCATAAGGTGAATGCACCAATTTGTAAGTCGCTCTGGATAAGAGCGTCTGCTAAATGACTTAAATGTAAATGTAATCATTTGAAGTGGGAAGTTTACATACACATTAGCCAATTACATTTAAGCTCAGTTTTTCACAATTCCTGACATTTAATCCTCATAAAAATTCCCTGTCTTTTAGGACCACTTTATTTTAAGAATGTGAAATGTCAGAATTATTTATTTCAGCTTTAATTTCTTTCATCACATTCCCAGTGGGTCAGAAGTTTACATACACTCAATTAGTATTTGGTAGCATTGCCTTTAAATTGTTTAACTTGGGTCAAACATTTCGGGTCGCCTTCCACAAGCTTCCCACAATAAGTTGGGTGAATTTTGGCCCATTCCTCCTGCCAGAGCTGGTGTAACTGAGTCAGGTTTGTATGCCTCCTTGCACGCACATATGCTTTTTCAGTTCTGCCCACAAATGTTCAATAGGATTGAGGTCAGGGCTTTGTGATGGCCACTCCAATACCTTGACTTTGTTGTCCTTAAGCCATTTTGCCAGAACTTTGGAAGTATGCTTGGGGGTCATTGTCCATTTGGAAGACCCATTTGCCATCAAGCTTTAACTTCCTGACTGATGACTTGAGATGTTGCTTCAATATATCCACATCATTTTCATTCCTCATGATGCCATATATTTTGTGAAGTGCACCAGTCCCTCCTGCAGCAAAGCACCCCCACAACATGATGCTGCCACCCCCGTGCTTCACGGTTGGGTTGGTGTTCTTGGGCTTGCAAGCCTCCCCCTTTTTCCTCCAAATATAACGATGGTCATTATGGCCAAACAGTTCTATTTTTGTTTCATCAGACCAGAGGACATTTCTCCAAAAAGTACGGTCTTTGTCCCCATGTGCAGTTGTAAACCGTAGTCTGGCTTTTTTATGGTGGTTTTGGAGCAGTGGCTTCTTCCTTGCTGAACAGCCTTTCAAGTTATGTCGATATAGGACTCATTTTACTGTGGATATAGATACTTTTGTACCCGTTTCCTCCAGCATCTTCACAAGGTCCTTTACTGTTGTTCTGGGATTGCTTTTCACTTTTCACACCAAAGTACGTTCATCTCTAGGAGACAGAATGCGTCTTCTTCCTGAGCGGTATGATGGCTGCGTGGTCCCATGGTGTTTATACTTGTGTACTATTGTTTGTACAGGTGAACAAGGTACCTTCAGGCGTTTGGAAATTGCTCCCAAGGATGAACCAGACTTATGGAGGTCTAACATTTTTCTTTCTGAGATCTTGGCTGATTTCTTTTGATTTCCCCATTATGTCAACCAAAGAGGCACTGAGTTTGAAGGTAGGCCTTGAAATACATCCACAGGTACACCTCCAATTGACTCAAATTATGTCAATTAGCTTATCAGAAGCTTCTAAAGCCATGACATCATTTTCTGGAATTTTTCATCTACTGTGTGGTGCATTCATTGGTCAATAAATCTCCTGTGTTTGTGTCTTATATGAAATACTAAGGTAAGAATATGAACCAATGGGGAATTGAACCAAAAAAAACATAGCAATATAAACTAATAACATCTGCTAAATATGTGACCAATATAAACTATAGCTCCATTAATATTGATTATAGAACCATCATTATGGGTCTGAAACGGTACCTCATCTCCTATGTGTGACTGTTAATAAGAGGGTTAGTATGTACAAGTACCTCTGAGTAGAGTGTGTACAAGT
>NC_060182.1:4457149-4489649 GCF_021184085.1 Oncorhynchus gorbuscha | reverse complement strand
TGACACACCAAACTGCTCCCTCTAGTCTAGGTGCTGTTGACACGTCAAACTGCTCCCTCTAGTCTATCCCCATTTTGTTGGCTTTTTACGCATATTTTGTTTGAGGCCATTTCTAGCCTTTCAGACTCCCTTCCTCTCATCTACAGACAGGTTCCCGGGCAGGCTGAAAATGGGTCTTGCAGGCCAAATTAATTTTGTAGAGAGGTGTGATTTTGCAGAGCCCAAAGCTTGCTGTGTCTCTCATCTTCTCATTGTCATCGTGACCCACTGATATGAAACGCCCGCGAGAATGTCAGAAACCTGTTAGAAGACATGATAGTGGTGAGGCAGTTGGTAGAGTCTTCTCCAGTAGTCCTTGAAGTTTTTCAACTTCACAAGCTGCACGACAACTGAACGGGACTCCAACCAGTGGCATAGGGAACATGACAACCAAACTGAACTATTTTCTCCTTGGAGAAAGCTTTTCCATGTTACAGGTTATTCACAGAGCAGTGAACAGCAGCAGAGTGGTATGAGAGAGAGAGAGGGAGGTATAGAGAGAGAGAGGGAGGTATAGAGAGATGGAGAGAGAGAGGGAGGTATAGAGAGATGGAGAGAGGGAGGTATAGAGAGATGGAGAGAGAGAGAGGGAGGTATAGAGAGATGGAGAGAGAGAGAGAGGGAGGTATAGAGAGATGGAGAGAGAGAGAGAGGGAGGTATAGAGAGATGGAGAGAGAGAGAGGGAGGTATAGAGAGATGGAGAGAGAGAGAGGGAGGTATAGAGAGATGGAGAGAGAGAGGGAGTTATAGAGAGATGGAGAGAGAGAGAGGGAGTTATAGAGATGGAGAGAGAGGGAGTTATAGAGATGGAGAGAGAGGGAGTTATAGAGATGGAGAGAGAGGGAGTTATAGAGAGATGGAGAGAGGGAGTTATAGAGAGATGGAGAGAGAGAGAGGGAGTTATAGAGAGATGGAGAGAGAGAGGGAGGTATAGAGAGATGGAGAGAGAGAGAGGGAGGTATAGATAGATGGAGAGAGAGAGAGGGAGGTATAGAGAGATGGAGAGAGAGAGAGGGAGGTATAGAGAGATGGAGAGAGAGAGAGGGAGGTATAGAGAGATGGAGAGAGAGAGGGAGGTATAGAGAGATGGAGAGAGAGAGAGGGAGGTATAGAGAGATGGAGAGAGAGAGAGGGAGGTATAGAGAGATGGAGAGAGAGAGGGGGAGGTATAGAGAGATGGAGAGAGAGGGAGGTATAGAGAGATGGAGAGAGAGAGGGAGGTATAGAGAGATGGAGAGAGAGAGAGGGAGGTATAGAGAGATGGAGAGAGAGAGAGGGAGGTATAGAGAGATGGAGAGAGAGAGAGAGAGGGAGGTATAGAGAGATGGAGGTAGAGAGAGAGAGGTAGATAGAGAGAGAGAGAGAGAGAGAGAGAGAGAGAGAGAGAGAGAGAGAGAGAGAGAGAGAGAGAGAGAGAGAGAGAGAGAGAGAGAGACAGAGATGCAGAGAGAGAGATGCAGAGAGAGAGAGAGAGAGCATTCTAGTTTGCTCTGTTTTTTTGTTAATTCTTTCCAATGTGTCAAGTAATTATCTTTTTGTTTTCCCATGATTTGGATGGGACTAATTGTGCTGCTGTCCTGGGGCTCTGTGGGGTGTGTTTGTGTTTGTGAACAGAGCCCCAGGACCAGCTTGCTTAGGGGACACTTCTCCAGGCTCATCTCTCTAGGTGATGGCTTTGTTATGGAAGGTTTGGGAATTAGTGGGTATCGGCCTAATTCTGCTCTGCATGCATTATTTGGTGTTCTACGTTGTACACGGAGGATATTTTTGCAGAATTCTGCATGCAGAGTCTCAATTTGGTGTTTGTCCCATTTTGTGAAGTCTTGGTTGGTGAGCGGATCTCTCTCTCTCTCTCTCTCTCTCTCTCTCTCTCTCTCTCTCTCTCTCTCCTCTCTCTCTCTCTCTCTCTCTCTCTCTCTCTCTCTCTCTCTCTCTCTCTCTCTCTCCCTCCCTCCCTCCCTCCTCTCCCTCTCCCTCCCTCCCTCCCTCCCTCCCTCCCTCCCTCCCTCCCTCTCTCCCTCCCTCCCTCCCTCCCTCCCTCCCTCTCTCTCCTCTCTCTCTCTCTCTCTCTCTCTCTCTCTCTCTCTCTCTCCTCTCTCTCTCTCCCGCTCCCTGCTCCCTGCTCCCTGCCTCAGACCATGAACATCACACACCTCCTCCTTCACTGATATCTAACTACCATCACAATCTCTTTGCACACCTCTTCTCACCACACACCAGAATATAACGGAAACTCACGAGTTTTTCCACACCGAAAGGGGGCTGAAACAAGAAAGGGCTTTCCCCAAACGGTTAATGTCATTGTTATGCTGAAACAAGAAAGGGCTTTCCCCAAACGGTTAATGTCATTGTTATGCTGAAACAAGAAAGGGCTTTCCCCAAACGGTTAATGTCATTGTTATGCTGAAACAAGAAAGCGCTTTCCCCAAACGGTTAATGTCATTGTTATGCTGTAGGGTTAAAATTTCCCTTCAATGGAACTGAGGGGCCCGAACCAATAAAAACAGCCCCAGACCATTATTCGTCCTCCACCAAACTTTACAGTTGTCACTAAGCATTGGGGCAGGTCCGGTCCATAGTTACTATTGTTGTCTGGTATGCTGACACAGCTGGCCCATAGTTACTATTGTTGTCTTGTGACACAGCTGGCCCATAGTTACTATTGTTGTCTGGTATGCTGACACAGCTGGCTCATAGTTACTATTGTTGTCTGGTATGCTGACACAGCTGGCCCATAGTTACTATTGTTGTCTGGTATGCTGAAACAGCTGGCCCATAGTTACTATTGTTGTCTGGTATGCTGAAACAGCTGGCCCATAGTTACTATGGGGGAGGGAGGGAGTTGAGGGCTAAGGGAATGCATCTGGGATCAAGTGAAGGGTGCTCGTTAGAGCGCGGAGGGCTACCCACGGAGGGCTACCCACGGATGGCTACCCACGGATGGCTACCCGCAGAGGGCTACCCACGGAATGCTACCCACGGAGGGCTACCCGCGGAGGGCTACCCACAGATGATACCAGCGGAGGGCTACCCACGGAGGGCTACCCACGGAGGGCTACCCACGGAGGGCTACCCACGGATGGCTACCCGCGGAGGGCTACCCACGGAGGGCTACCCACGGAGGGCTACCCACGGAGGGCTACCCGCGGATGGCTACCCGCGGATAGCTACCCACGGATGATACCAGCGGAGGGCTACCCACGGAGGGCTACCCACGGAGGGCTACCCACGGATGGCTACCCACGGATGGCTACCCACGGAGGGCTACCCTACGGAGGGCTACCCACGGAGGAGGGCTACCCACGGAGGGCTAGGGCTACCCGGATGGCTACCCGAGGGCTACCCACGGAGGGCTACCCACGGAGGGCTACCCACGGAGGGCTACCCACGGAGGGCTACCCACTGGAGGGCTACCCGCGGATGGCTACCCGCGGAGGGCTATGGCTACCCACGGAGGGCTACCCACGGAGGGCTACCCACAGATGGCTACCCACGGAGGGCTACCCGCAGAGGGCTACCCTGAAGGACATGGATACACCGAGTGCGCTCTTCTTCAACCTGGAGCGGAAGTCAGCGCAGCAATAGCAGATATTCCATCTACAGCATCCTTCAGGGTCTCTGGCGTCAGATACATGGGCAATGAGGAGGATCACTATGGACTTCTACGCAGACCTGTGACAGCAACACTGATCCTTAGAGTGCTCAGGAGATTCTACAGGGGCCGTCTAAGCTCGGGCCTGAGCAGAGTGCTGGGCTGGAGAGTGATATTTCATTTCAGGAACTATCAGCGGCTGTGCAGCAGCTCTCCCCGGGCCGTGTGTCGGGGGTCGATGGACTGACAGCTGAGTTTCATAAATGTTTCTGGGGTGTACTGGTGAGGAACCTCTTAGAGGTCTTTCGGGAGTTCTTTGAGAACGCTGTATCTGTCATCTGCCAGCGGGCAGTCCTGGCACTACTTCTGAAGAAAGGGGCACTTAGCTCTGTTGAAGAACTGGAGGCTGGTGTCGTTGCTCTGCTTGGATTACAGAAAAATGTCCAAGTGTTTGTCAAATGTGACTGACCGGCTCGATTTGGACTTATGTAGCAAAATTTGAAATTATGTTTTTACGTTAGATAAAAGTAGAGACTCCGAGCTACAAAATACACTACAGTTGAGGAACAATGGGGAAAGTAATTATGTTTTAGAAGTTGATGAACTTGTCACCCCACATTTTGAGAAAATGGCCCTTAAATGTTTCGGTACACCGACTGGAGAGCTCTTCTTTGTCTACACCCACTCAACACACACCCATCTCTTTAAGGATTCATAGTAAACAGAGTGAGGCCATGTGCTAAACAGAGTGAGTACGAGTAGTGTGCTAAACAGAGTGAGTACGGTAGTGTAGTAAACAGAGTGAGTGTACTAAACAGAGTGAGTGTGCTAAACAGAGTGAGCACAGTAGTGTAGTAAACAGAGTGAGTACAAACAGTAGTGTAGTAAACAGAGTGAGTACTGGTAGTGTAGTAAACAGAGTGAGTATGGTAGTGTAAACAACCAGAGATTTAGAGACAAAAGTGTACTAAACAGAGTGAGTACTGTAGTGTAGTAAACAGGTTTATACTCTACTGAAGGAGCTAGTGAGTTCTAAACAGAGTGTGCTTGCCCCCAGAGTGATTCCAACTAACCTACTGAAGGAGCTAAACAGAGTCCTGTGTAGTAAACTTGGCCCCAGAGTGCCAACTAACCTACTGAAGGAGCTAAACAGAGTGAGTACTGTAGTGTAGTAAACAGAGTGTTCGGTAGTGTAGTAAACCTAAACAGAGTGAGTACTATTCAGAACTAACCTACTGAAAACAGGAGCTAAACAGTGCTTGGCCCTCAGAGTATTCCAACTAACCAGAGTGAGTAAGTGTAGTAAACTACGTTAGTGTAGTAAACAGAGTGAGTAGTGTACTAAACAGAGTGAGTACGGTAGTGTAGTAAACAGAGTGAGTAGTGTACTAAACAGAGTGATTACGGTAGTGTAGTAAACAGAGTACGGTACCTAGTAAACAAGGAGTAAACAGAGTACTTCCAGAGTGTACTTGGCCCCCTATTCCAACTAACCTAACAGAGTGAAGGAGCTAAACAGAGTGATTACGGTAGTGTAGTAAACAGAGTTACGGCCCCCGGTATTCCAACTAACCTACTGAAAACAGAGGAGCTAGTAAACAGAGTTACCAGAGTGTACTAGTGTAGTAAACCCACCGGTAGTTCCAACTAACCGTTAGTGTAGTAAACTGAGTGTAGTAAACAGAGCTAGTGTAGTAAACTTCCAGAGTGTACGGTAGTGTACTAAACAGAGTACGGTAGTGTAGTAAACAGAGTGAGTACTATTCCAACTAACCTATTTAGAAAGGCTGAAGGAGCTAACATGAACTTCCTGTAAACTTGGCCCAGACTGCTAAACTAACCTACTGAAGGAGCTACTTCCTGTGCTTGGCCCACCTATTCCAACTAACAGGGAGCTACTTCCTGTGCTACCTACTGAAACCTACTGAAAGAGCTACTTCCTGTGCTTGGCCCACCTATTCCAACTAACAGGGAGAAGCTATGCTATCGTACTGAAACCTACTGAAGGAGCTACTTCCTGTGCTTGGCCCCCCTATTCCAACTGACCTACTGAAGGAGCTACTTCCTGTGCTTGGCCCACCTATTCCAACTAACCTACTGAAGGAGCTACTTCCTGTACTTGGCCCACCTATTCCAACTAACCTACTGAAGGAGCTACTTCCTGTACTTGGCCCACCTATTCCAACTAACCTACTGAAGGAGCTACTTCCTGTACTTGGCCCACCTATTCCAACTAACCTACTGAAGGAGCTACTTCCTGTGCTTGGCCCCCATATTCCAACTAACCTACTGAAGGAGCTACTTCCTGTGCTTGGCCCCCTATTCCAACTAACCTACTGAAGGAGCTACTTCCTGTACTTGGCCCCTCTATTCCAACTAAGCTACTGAAGGAGCTACTTCCTGTACTTGGCCCCTCTATTCCAACTAACCTACTGAAGGAGCTACTTCCTGTACTTGGCCCCTCTATTCCAACTAACCTACTGAAGGAGCTACTTCCTGTGCTTGGCCCCCCTATTCCAACTAACCTACTGAAGGAGCTACTTCCTGTGCTTGGCCCCCCTATTCCAACTAACCTACTGAAGGAGCTACTTCCTGTGCTTGGCCCACCTATTCCAACTAACCTACTGAAGGAGCTACTTCCTGTACTTGGCCCCCCTATTCCAACTAACCTACTGAAGGAGCTACTTCCTGTGCTTGGCCCCCTATTCCAACTAACCTACTGAAGGAGCTACTTCCTGTACTTGGCCCCCCTATTCCAACTAACCTACTGAAGGAGCTACTTCCTGTACTTGGCCCCCCTATTCCAACTAACCTATTGAAGGAGCTACTTCCAGTACTTGGCCCACCTATTCCAACTAACCTACTGAAGGAGCTACTTCCTGTATTTGGCCCCCCTATTCCAACTAACCTACTGAAGGAGCTACTTCCTGTACTTGGCCCCCCTATTCCAACTAACCTACTGAAGGAGCTACTTCCTGTACTTTGCCCCCTATTCCAACTAACCTACTGAAGGAGCTACTTCCTGTGCTTGGCCCCCCTATTCCAACTAACCTACTGAAGGAGCTACTTCCTGTACTTGGCCCCCCCTATTCCAACTAACCTACTGAAGGAGCTACTTCCTGTTCTTGGCCCACCTATTCCAACTAACCTACTGAAGGAGCTACTTCCTGTACTTGGCCCACCTATTCCAATTAACCTACTGAAGGAGCTACTTCCTGTACTTGGCCCACCTATTCCAACTAACCTACTGAAGGAGCTACTTCCTGTACTTGGCCCACCTATTCCAATTAACCTACTGAAGGAGCTACTTCCTGTACTTGGCCCACCTATTCCAACTAACCTACTGAAGGAGCTACTTCCTGTGCTTGGCCCTCCTATTCCAACTAACCTACTGAAGGAGCTACTTCCTACTTGGCCCCCTATTCCAACTAACCTACTGAAGGACTGTTCCACTGGATGTCAACTAACCTGAAGGAGCTATTTGTGCTTGGCCCCCTATTCCAAGTAACCTACTGAAGGAGCTACTGGATTCCAACTAACCTACTGAAGGAGCTACTTCCTGTCTTGGCCCCCTATTCCAACTAACCTTCAGAAGGAGCATTCCTGTAATTCCAACTGACCTAAATGTAACTAAACTGACTACTGAAGGAGCTGCTTCCTGTGCTTGGCCCTACTATGTTGAACATCATAAACATAATAAAAGCCTTTACTGAAGACTCTTCAGTAGGTCCTTTGATTGAGTGTAGTCTGGCCCAGGGGTGTGAAGTTGAACACTAAGGCACTGGAGTGGTGAACCCTCCTTGCTGTTTCTGATCTCCCCACTGAGATCCTCTACCTCGGACCCCATTAAGGGGGCTGAGTCACTGGCTTGCTAGTGCTCTCCCATGTCGTCCCTAGGAGGGGTGCGTCTCGACTTGCCAAGGCTTTTCAGTATAGTGGGGTTGAGTCACTGACGTCATTTTACTGTCCGGTCTTGTCTCCCCTTCGGACTCGTCAAAATCATTCGTTTTAATGTCGTGTGTTGAGCTGGTCTTTTTTTAACAATCTTAAAAGAGCTTTCATTTTATTGTGAGGAACTGCAGTTTTATCAGACATTTTCTGTTTTGTCCTTCTGTTGTGAGGGATCCGTCAAGCACTTTCTAATCTGTCGTGACCAATCCTTGGTACGCCTACCCTACCTGGTGTTTTACTTCCTGTGCTTGGAAGTTGGGGGAGATCTTTGTGAACTATACATATTCTTCCTTGTCTCAGGGTAGTAAGTTGGTGGTCTGTTGATATCCCTCTGGTGGTGTTGGGGGCTTTGCTTTGGCAAAGTGGGTTGGGTTATATCTTGCCTGGTTGGCCCTGTCCGGGGGTATCGTCAGACAGTGACCCCCGACCCATACTATCTATGCTGCAATAGTCTATGTCTCATGGGAGCTAGAGTCAGTCTGTTACAACTGGTGTATTTCTCCTGTCTTATTTGGTGTCCTGTGTGAATTGGTTAAGTATGCTCCTTCTAATTTTCTCTCTCTGAGTTTACAGGAAAATGGCTACCTGGCTTGATGACTCCTGGAGTGGCGGCCAAGGGTAAGGGTGGTGACGGGGTGGTGACGGGGTGGTGACGGGGTGGTGACGGGGTGGTGACGGGGTGGTGACGGGGTGGTGACGGGGTGGTGACGGGGTGGTGACGGGGTGGTGACGGGGTGGTGACGGGAACTTGTTTTGGTGTGATGGGGGAGTGCAGTGGAGGACTGCTTCTGTTTCAGTATTGCTGAGTTGTAGGAGGTTATTTGACAACCAGGCCGTGATGTCATCCAAACAGTGATGGGAGATTGGCGTTAAAGGAAGTGATGTCATCCAAACAGGTGATGGGAGATGGCGTTAAAGGAAGTGATGTCATCCAAACGGGTGATGGGAGATTGGCGTTAAAGGAAGTGATGTCATCCAAACAGGTGATGGGAGATGGTGTTAAAGGAAGTGATGTCATCCAAACAGGTGATGGGAGGTGGCGTTAAAGGAAGTGATGTCATCCAAACGGGTGATGGGAGATTGGCGTTAAAGGAAGTGATGTCATCCAAACAGGTGATGGGAGATGGCGTTAAAGGAAGTGATGTCATCCAAACAGGTGATGGGAGGTGGCGTTAAAGGAAGTGATGTCATCCAAACAGGTGATGGGAGATGGCGTTAAAGGAAGTGATGTCATCCAAACAGGTGATGGAGATGGCGTTAAAGGAAGTGATGTCATCCAGGGATGTTATTAATGTAGATCTGTGTGTCGTCAGCTTAGCAGTGGAATTGGATGCCTTTATTTCCTGATAGGGAGGCATGTACAGGAAGTATTCACACCCCTACAGGAAGTATTCACACCCCTACAGGAAGTATTCACACCCCTTCAGGAAGTATTCACACCCCTACAGGAAGTATTCACACCCCTACAGGAAGTATTCACACCCCTACATGAATTATTCACACCCCTTCAGGAAGTATTCACACCCCTTGACTTTTTCAACATTTCGTTGTGTTACAGCCTGAATTTAAAATGGATGAAATGTAGATTGTTTTTGTCACCTACACACAATACCCCATAATGTCAAAGTGGAATTGTGTTTTTTCGAACTGTTACCAATTAATGAAAAATGAAAAGCTGAAATGTCTTGAGGCGCTTCCAACCCCGTTGTTATGGCAAGCCGTAACCAGCGACGTAGGGAACACGAGTCGTGTCTCTGACTGATTCAATTATATGACTATTTTATTCAAATTGATTCCCTAACATTTGATTGAATTAAACCATGCAACTCTTAAACCACTCGTTAATAACCTGGGGCACCACGGAAGAGTGTTTATAGAGCTGCTGTCTTCTGAATAAACTCTTACAGATCTGAAGATATTTTATATCAATAGCAGTCAATTATTAATCGTCACCTTATTCAGTCTCATCTGAACGTCATAAAATTCTTTGTTATCTGCACGAACCCTGGCTAACAAGTTGAATCAGCAATACAAAATTGGCTTCATTATTTATTTACAAAATACCTAAATAATCACACAGAATTACATATACGCAGGATGGATCATACATTGATCACAAATGATGTCATAAAAGAAAACGTCCCTGGCGGACAGAACAGATACACAAAGAAAATGGGGTGGGGTTTGAGTGAAAGAGCGGGAAGACTGAGTAACAAAGGGAGTGTCACGGTCATCAAAAGAAGTGGACCAAAGTGCGCGTGGTGAGCGTACATAACAAGATAAATAAATGTGATGCTTACGAGGGCGAAGTGCCAGTAACACAAGTCAATTAACCACACTGAAGGAGGAGAAAAAGGACTACCTAAGTATGGTTCCCAATCAGAGACAACGATAGACAGCTGTCCCTGATTGAGAACCATACCTGGCCAAAACATAGAAATAAAGAAACATAGAAAACAAAACATAGAATGCCCACACCACACCCTGACCTAACCAAATAGAGAAATAAAACGGCTCTCTAAGGTCAGGGCGTGACAGGGAGAAGCTATGCTATCGTAAATACAGAATCATATGCATTCTCAAAACCGTCCATTCGGAAAAGAAAAATGCAAGATATATATTTACACTGAGCTGCGCTTCGATAGATGGGTCGAAGATGGAAGACTGGTTTGCCAGGCAGTGGTCGCCATTGGAAGAATGTTTCTGTTTGTAGAGTGGATACGTTAAAGTACCCTGTTGTTCTTATTAGGAGATTGTCTGTCCTTTCCTAGGCCATGTTTCCTAGGCCATGTTTCCTAGGCCATGTTTCCTAGGCCATGTTTCCTAGGCCATGTTTCCTAGGCCAATATACACTATAGTTATACACTATAGTTGCTAACCAAGATGACATTGAATGTGGCTTAGTGGCTTAATTAAACCTGTTCTCGATTGAACTACCTGTTGGGACAGGTGACATGTCAGTGTGGAAGAGCAGGAAATATGAGGGTGGGTGTAAAGAACCCCAGAGCTGTGCCGCTGTGGGCTCAACTGACCCTGGGGCATGGATATTGGGGGCTGGTGACCCATCTAGGGGATTTTGTAGGGGTGTGGGGCATCAGGGGGGTTCTGTTCACAGTGGGCGAGGAGGAAAGCTTGGTTATGTCTTTCTTGGTGTGTTGAACTGAAATGGGGTTTGTGTTTTTGGAGACGTAACTTTTGGACCAATAAATGTATATTGAAAAATCTCTCTCTCTCTCTCTCTCTCTCTCTCTCTCTCTCTCTCTCTCTCTCTCTCTCTCTCTCTCTCTCTCTCTCTCTCTCTCTCTCTCTCTCTCTCTCTCTCTCTCTCTCTCTCTCTCTCTCTCTCTCTCTCTCTCTCTCTCTCTCTCTCTCTCTCTCTCTCTGTCTCTCTCTCTGTCTCTCTCTGTCTCTCTCTCTCTACACTATTTCCCAACCCAAACTAGCATTCTTTTCAGACAGCTTACACGATATGGCTAGATGACATGACAGGAGGTGTTGGTGTCGTGATGCAGTCATCCCACACGAAGCAGACTGCTGAAGCAGAGCGAGAGACATTATTTGATATGAGGAGTATCTGTGTGTGGCGTTTTGAGGACATCTTCCATGTTGACTTTATGCCTCTGTGGACTCTTCCTCTCTCCCTCTCATTTCCAGCCCTCCTCATTTCTTCTCTTCTTCTCTCCCTCTCATCTCCAGCCCTCCTCATTTCTTCTCTTCCTCTCACCCTATTCCCCTCATCTCCCAGTCGTCATCATTAGGTTATTATTACGTTCTGTCATTACTGGTTCTGCATGTTTGTCTGTGTGTGTCATATATAATGTAGTATTCAGTATTCCTATGTGATCTCGTTGCTCTATACAGTACAGTGTGTAGAAACATACATCTGAAAAGGAGTGAGCAGACAGAGTAGAGACATTCTAACAGGAATATCTCCAGGTAGGGACATTCTAACAGGAATATCTCCAGGTAGGGACATTCTAAGAGGAATATCTCCAGGTAGGGACATTTTAACAGGAATATCTCCAGGTAGGGACATTTTAACAGGAATATCTCCAGGTAGGGACATTTTAACAGGAATATCTAACAGGAATATCTCCAGGTAGGGACATTTTAACAGGAATATCTCCACAGGAATATCTCCAGGTAGGGACATTTTAACTATCTCCAGGTAGGGACATTCTAACAGGAATATCTCCAGGTAGGGACATTCTAACAGGAATATCTCCAGGTAGGGACATTTTAAGAGGAATATCTCCAGGTAGGGACATTTTAACAGGAATATCTCCAGGTAGGGACATTTTAACAGGAATATCTCCAGGTAGGGACATTCTATATCTCCAGGGGACATTTTAACAGGAATATCTCCAGGAATATCTCCAGGTAGGGACATTCTAACAGGAATATCTCCAGGTATCTCCAGGGACATTCTAACAGGAATATCTCCGGAACAGGAATCTCAGGTAGGGACATTTTAACAGGAATATCTCCAGGTAGGGACATTTTAACAGGAATATCTCCAGGTAGGGACATTTTAACAGGAATATCTCCAGGTAGGGACATTTTAACAGGAATATCTCCAGGTAGGGACATTTTAACAGGAATATCTCCAGGTAGGGACATTTTAACAGGAATATCTCCAGGTAGGGACATTTTAACAGGAATATCTCCAGGTAGGGACATTTTATTTTAACAGGAATATCTCCAGGTAGGGACATTTAACAGGAATATCTCCAGGTAGGGACATTTTAACAGGAATATCTCCAGGTAGGGAATATTTTAATTTTAACAGGAATATCTCCAGGTAGGGACATTTTAACAGGAATATCTCCAGGTAGGGAATTTTAACAGGAATATCTCCAGGTAGGTAGGGGTAGGGACATTTTAACAGGAATATCTCCAGGTAGGGACATTTTAATTCTAACAGGAATATCTCCAGGTAGGGAAATTCTAACAGGAATATCTCCAGGTAGGGACATTCTAACAGGAATATCTCCAGGGACATTTTAACAGGAATATCTCCAGGTAGGGACATTTTAAGAGGAATATCTCCAGGTAGGGACATTTTAACAGGAATATCTCCAGGTAGGGACATTTTAACAGGAATATCTCCAGGTAGGGACATTCTAAGAGGAATATCTCCAGGTAGGGACATTCTAACAGGACTGCAGGTAGAGACATTCTAACAGGACTAACCAGGTAGAGACATTCTAACAGGACTAACTAGGTAGAGACATTCTAACAGGACTGCAGGTAGAGGCATTCTAACAGGACTAGCCAGGTAGAGACATATTAACAGGACTAACCAGGTAGTCTCACAGACTCCAGCTGTTAATAGGCATTACACAGAGAATGTAACTCCTTGCTATCAACCAATCAGCATCCAGGATCCAAACAACCCATTTTACAAAAGACAATATACCATGGGTATGACACAACACTTAATAATAATAATAATAATAATAAAATATTCTTCACTTCTTGTTTATTGTTATATTTATGTATGTAACTGGTTTATTAAAGCAATAAGGCACCTCGGGGGTGTGTGGTATATGGCCAATATATCACGGCTAAGTTCATTCCCTCGACGCAACGTACCTGGATGTGCCATATACCACACCCCCCCCGAGGTGCTGTTATAAACTGGTTACCAACGTAATTAGAGCAGTAAAAATACATGTTTTGTCATACGCATGGTATACGGTCTGATATACCACGGCTTTCAGCCAATCACTCTTCAGGGCTCGAACCACCCAGTTAATAATAGTCATTATAAACCGGGTAGTTTTGATACTAAATGTTGATTGGCTAAAACAGCATTCAAGCAGTGCGTATGTGAGACCGTAAACCATGGCAATGACGTTTAGCCTTTTTAACCTTGATAAAATGGCTACCTCAACAATAGTTTGACAGGAAGTGACGTGCTTCACTGACTAGTGTGCAGAAAAAGGGCTACATTGTGAGTTTGGGAAAACAACAAAAACGTCTCTGAACGTCATTCTACGGGACTTCTATGGTTCAACGAGAAACATGAAATGGTGACGATTGTGGGATTAGCAGTTATGTGGGACTCTGTCTTAACATATCATCAACCCCCTTCTCAGTTTGACACGGAATACAGAATACAGAATACAGAATACAGAATACGGAATACAGAATACAGAATACAGAATACGGAATACGGAATACGGAATACGGAATACGAATACGGAATACGGAATACGGAATACGGAATACGGAATACGGAATACAGAATACAGAATACAGAATACGGAATACAGAATACAGAATACAGAATACAGAATACGGAATACGGAATACGGAATACGGAATACAGAATACAGAATACAGAATACAGAATACAGAATACGGAATACAGAATACAGAATACAGAATACAGAATACAGAATACAGAATACAGAATACAGAATACGGAATACAGAATACGGAATACAGAATACGGAACACACAGAAGGACACCGAATTCACAACGAGCAACAATGTGTTAAGGGATAGCCCCCTTTATTCAATTTTCGCCTCAATGACATACCCAAATCTAACTGTCTGTAGCTCAGGACCCAAATCTAACTGTCTGTAGCTCAGGACCCAAATCTAACTGCCTGTAGCTCAGGACCCAAATCTAACTGCCTGTAGCTCAGGACCCAAATCTAACTGCCTGTAGCTCAGGACCCAAATCTAACTGTCTGTAGCTCTAACTGTCTGTAGGACCCAAATCTAACTGTCTGTAGCTCAGGACTCAAATCTAACTGTCTGTAGCTCAGGACCCAAATGTCTAACTGTCTGTAGCTCAGGACCCAAATCTAACTGTCTGTAGCTCAGGACTCAAATCTAACTGTCTGTAGCTCAGGACTCAAATCTAACTGTCTGTAGCTCAGGACTCAAATCTAACTGTCTGTAGCTCAGGACTCAAATCTAACTGTCTGTAGCTCAGGACTCAAATCTAACTGTCTGTAGCTCAGGACCCACATCTAACTGTCTGTAGCTCAGGACCCACATCTAACTGTCTGTAGCTCAGGACCCAAATCTAACTGTCTGTAGCTCAGGACCCAAATCTAACTGCCTGACCCAAATCTAACTGCCTGTAGCTCAGGACCCAAATCTAACTGCCTGTAGCTCAGGACCCAAATCTAACTGCCTGTAGCTCAGGACCCAAATCTAACTGCCTGTAGCTCAGGACCCAAATCTAACTGCCTGTAGCTCAGGACCCAAATCTAACTGCCTGTAGCTCAGGACCCAAATCTAACTGCCTGTAGCTCAGGACCCAAATCTAACTGTCTGTAGCTCAGGACCCAAATCTAACTGCCTGTAGCTCAAGACCCACATCTAACTGTCTGTAGCTCAGGACCCACATCTAACTGTCTGTAGCTCAGGACCCACATCTAACTGTCTGTAGCTCAGGACCCAAATCTAACTGCCTGTAGCTCAGGACCTGAAGAAAGGATATGCATATTCTTGGTACCATTTGAAAGGAAACACTTTGTAGTTTGTGGAAATGTGAATTTAATGTAGGAGAATATAACACATTAGATCTGGTAGAGAAAAAAACAACCGGTCTTCACCATCTTTGAAATGCAGCAGAAAGGTCCCTGTTCAAGCCATCACTCTGGTTGTAATTCCGACAGTGTCCACAAGGTGGCAGCAGTGTTCCAGATGGATAACTTAAAGTATGACTGATTACAAGACTTTTAGTCTGAAGTCCCCAGGTACATTCGGGCAAATCGTGAAGGAGACATTCACATTCATATTTCATTTTTTTCTGCAAGAATATCGTCAAGTCTGTGTACTTGGACTTTGATTTAGCTTTCCAAGTATTAGCAGCCATATTACAAGTTCAACATTTTCAGAACTTCATAACTCAATGTTGTTGTCCAAAAGGAAAAGGCATGCTGTCGTTCAAGGTTAGTAGCTACATTTTATGACATATACATGGTTTCCTGATACTCCCGTAAAGCTCAGCTCATTGGCTATCTAGCTAGCTTTGTTTGACCCCAATTGGTGCTTATTTGACAAAGATTCAAGTCTTTCAAGTGATGTCCGACCGCGTCATCGGGGTGCCATGAAGGCGTCGCTCTCTGACCAAATATGATATAGTGAAGTCTGGTTACGTTCTATAGGATATACTACACCTCTAATGATATAGTGAAGTCTGGTTACGTTCTAGGATCTCTGATATGGTGTCCTATAGGATATACTACACCTCTAATGATATAGTGAAGTCTGGTTCTAGGATCGTTCTAGGATCTCTGATATAGGTGTCCTGATAGGATAGGATACTACACCTCTAATGATATAGTGAAGTCTGGTTACGTTCTAGGATCTCTGATATGGTGTTCTATAGGATACACTACACCTCTAATGATATAGTGAAGTCAGGTTCCGTTCTAGGATCTCTGAGGAATAGATATGAACTCAGATTTGACTCGTTCAAACAACGTTTAGGGTGAGACTTTCACAGATTCCTTTCTTTGCAAAAATGAACGAGTGGAAATGCAAAATCGATCGTGCATGCTATATGGACCTTTTTAGGATATGAAAAACGATTTTATCTAACAAAACGACACTTCAGGTTATTTCTGGGACCCTTTGGATGATAAATCAGAGCAAGATTTCAGAATGTAAGTACACATTCCACCTTCAAAGGGGAATTTATCAGACCTATCGCATTGAAAAATGTGTTTTGTTATTAGGAGCTCTCCTCAAACAATAGCATGGCATTTTTTCTCAGTAATAGCTACTGGTAAATGGACAGTGCAGTTATATTGACAATAATTTAATCTTTCATTCTATAAGACACTTCTATGTACTGACATGTGTTGTTTATCTAAAATCTGCAACTTGACATAACGCATGATTTACAACTGTACCAATCCTTAAAAAGTTTTTAAAAAGGAAAGAGGGCCGTGACAAAGCTGAACACCACGCAGTCATAACTGATCACGACATGCAGCTCATCAAACAATCCAAAGGCTCTGGACACTGAAACACCTGAGGGTTTGGTGAACAAAGTGTGTTTTGATGTTCAACTTCATTTTGAGACTAGAGGGAAGGGAGGGTAACCGTCTTCTGAAAACGGACTCATTTAAAAACATGTACAGACGACGATTCCCTCATTCAACAAAACCACAAAAAAACACAAGGACCCACAGGAGAAGAACAGGGAGAGTGGACGGGGAGAGTGGACGGAGAGAGTGGACGGGGAGAGTGGACGGGGATTCATGTTTGAACTTCCGGGTGATCCCCTCCGCCCGGTGGTTTCCCTCAAGAAGAATATGTCCCTCCTTTCCTCTGATGCCCCTAGCGTTGTAGCTCCACCCGAAACAGAAAGCAGTGAACAGAGACATATGGTATGTAACTGTTAGCTAGTTAGCTAGCTAAACCTAATGTACTCTAGCAATATAACAGGCAGCTACAAAGGTCTAACTATTAGCTAACATTATTTTATATGTTTCAGAAACACAAAAGAGCAGATGGGAGCGACCACCAACAATGTTGCCAAATATCTTCAAATTAGCGCACGTCATAGATTTACACAAACCACTGCCTCCGAACCACCACAATACAGAAACGGTCGGATGTCGGACTAGAGACGCGAGAAATAACGTCTGTCAGTGGAAACAGATCCGAAACCTCTCGACAAAGTTACTGGAGGACAAATCTGGAAGTGAGGAAGTAGTGGAGCACTATTCTCCCTGACAACACAGCAGCAGCTCAAACCAGCTAAAAGAACGGCTTCCATTTCCAGCAGCGTGGAGCCTTTATCTCACCTTCCCCAGTCCCTGAAAGGAGACATGGGGGCAGAGGGATTGAGAGAGAGAGAGAGAGAGAGGGAGAGGATGGGACATTAATTAATGGTAGCTTCCTGCCTCTGTTTCTTTATCTCACCTTCCCCAGTCCCTGAAATGAGACATGGGGGCAGAGGGATTGAGAGAGAGAGAGGGAGAGGATGGGACATTAATTCATGGTAGCTTCCTCCCTCTGTTTCTTTATCTCACCTTCCCCAGTCCCTGAAATGAGACATGGGGGCAGAGGGATTGAGAGAGAGAGAGGGAGAGGATGGGACATTAATTCATGGTAGCTTCCTCCCTCTGTTTCTTTATCTCACCTTCCCCAGTCCCTGAAATGAGACATGGGGGCAGAGGGATTGAGAGAGAGAGAGGGAGAGGATGGGACATTAATTCATGGTAGCTTCCTCCCTCTGTTTCTTTATCTCACCTTCCCCAGTCCCTGAAATGAGACATGAGACATGGGGGCAGAGGGATTGTCCCTGAGAGACATGGGGGCAGAGGGATTGAGAGAGACAGACAGAGACGGAGACAGAGAGAGAGAGAGAGAGAGAGAGAGAGAGAGAGAGAGAGAGAGAGAGAGAGAGAGAGAGAGAGAGAGAGAGAGAGAGAGAGAGAGAGAGAGCCTCTCTACATTAGAAATCAGTACCACAGCCTCTCTACATTAGACATCAGTACCACGGCCTCTCTACGGGAGAAATCACTACCACAGCCTCTCTACATTAGAAATCAGTACCACAGCCTCTCTGCAGGAGAAATCAGTACCACAGCCTCTCTACATTAGAAATCAGTACTACTGTAGAGACGCTGTGGTACTGATTTCTAATGTAGAGAGGCTGTGGTACTGATGTCTAATGTAGAGAGGCTGTGGTACTGATGTCTAATGTAGAGAGGCTGTGGTACTGATTTCTAATGTAGAGAGGCTGTGGTACTGATTTCTCCTGCAGAGAGGCTGTGGTAGTGATTTCTACTGTAGAGACGCTGTGGTACTGATTTCTAATGTAGAGAGGCTGTGGTACTGATTTCTCCTGCAGAGAGGCTGTGGTACTGATTTCTCCTGCAGAGAGGCTGTGGTACTGATTTCTACTGTAGAGACGCTGTGGTACTGATTTCTAATGTAGAGAGGCTGTGGTACTGATTTCTAATGTAGAGAGGCTGTGGTACTGATGTCTAATGTAGAGAGGCTGTGGTAGTGATTTCTACTGTAGAGAGGCTGTGGTACTGATGTCTAATGTAGAGAGGCTGTGGTACTGATGTCTAATGTAGAGAGGCTGTGGTACTGATTTCTACTGTAGAGAGGCTGTTTACAGGGAGCACAGGGGAGAGGAGGCTGTTGCCATGGGTTACAGGCATGATTTACAACACATGCTGACAAACATTCCAAAAGGAAGCTGTGACTGTGATCGGGCAGTGACTAGACTGTGATTGGGCAGTGACTAGACTGTGATTGGGCAGTGACTAGGCTGTGATCGGGCAGTGACTAGACTGTGATTGGGCAGTGACTAGGCTGTGATTGGGCAGTGACTAGACTGTGATTGGGCAGTGACTAGGCTGTGATTGGGCAGTGACTAGACTGTGATTGGGCAGTGACCAGGCTGTGATTGGGCAGTGACTAGACTGTGATTGGGCAGTGACTAGGCTGTGATTGGGCAGTGACTAGGCTGTGATTGGGCAGTGACTGGGCTGTGATTGGGCAGTGACTAGGCTGTGATTGGGCAGTGACTAGGCTGTGATTGGGCAGTGACTGGGCTGTGATTGGGCAGTGACTAGGCTGTGATTGGGCAGTGACCGGGCTATGATTGGGCAGTGACCGGGCTGTGATTGGGCAGTGACCGGGGTGTGATTGGGCAGTGACCGGGCTGTGATTGGGCAGTGACCGGGCTGTGATTGGGCAGTGACCGGGCTGTGATTGGGCAGTGACCGGGCTGTGATTGGGCAGTGACCGGGCTGTGATTGGGCAGTGACCGGGCTGTGATTGGGCAGTGACCGGGCTGTGATTGGGCAGTGACCGGGCTGTGATTGGGCAGTGACCGGGCTGTGATTGGGCAGTGACCGGGCTGTGATTGGGCAGTGACCGGGCTGTGATTGGGCAGTGACCGGGCTGTGATTGGGCAGTGACCGGGCTGTGATTGGGCAGTGACCGGGCTGTGATTGGGCAGTGACCGGGCTGTGATCGGGCTGTGACCGGGCTGTGATCGGGCTGTGATTGGGCAGTGACCGGGCTGTGATCGGGCTGTGACCGGGCAGTGACCGGGCTGTGATTGGGCAGTGACTGGGCAGTGACCGGGCTGTGATCGGGCTGTGACCGGGCTGTGATCGGGCTGTGATTGGGCAGTGACTGGACTGTGATTGGGCAGTGACTGGGCTGTGATTGGGCAGTGACCGGGCTGTGATTGGGCAGTGACCGGGCTGTGATTGGGCAGTGACTGGACTGTGATTGGGCAGTGACCGGGCTGTGATTGGGCAGTGACTGGACTGTGATTGGGCAGTGACCGGGCTGTGATTGGGCAGTGACTGGGCTGTGATTGGGCAGTGATTGGGCAGTGGGGGGGGGGAGGTTGTTACTTCCTGTCTGTATGTGGGGAGGGAAGGTTGTTGCTTCCTGTCTGTATGTGGGGGGAGGTTGTTACTTCCTGTTGTTACTTCCTGTCTGTATGTGGGGAGGGAAAGGTTGTTGCTTCCTGTCTGTATGTGGGGGGGAGGTTGTTACTTCCTGTCTGTATGTGGGGAGGGAAAGGTTGTTGCTTCCTGTCTGTATGTGGGGAGGGAAGGTTGTTACTTCCTGTCTGTATGTGGGGGGGGGAGGTTGTTACTTCCTGGTAGGTGTTTATCTCCATGACTGTTAATAGTGTCTGGTTCTTCTGCTGTTCTAGCATTCAGGTCTCCACAGACCAGTACGTTTCCTTGGGCCTGAAAGTGACTAATTCCCCCCTCTAGAATGGAGGAACTCTCTTCATTGAAGTAGGGTGACACTGCGGGGGTAATGGAGGAACTCTCTTCATTGAAGTAGGGTGACACTGCGGGGGGAATGGAGGAACTCTCTTCATTGAAGTAGGGTGACACTGCGGGGGGAATGGAGGAACTCTCTTCATTGAAGTAGGGTGACACTGCGGGGGAATGGAGGAACTCTCTTCATTGAAGTAGGGTGACACTGGGGAAATGGAGGAACTCTCTTCATTGAAGTAGGGTGACACTGCGGGGGAATGGAGGAACTCTCTTCATTGAAGTAGGGTGACACTGCGGGGGAAATGGAGGAACTCTCTTCATTGAAGTAGCGTGACACTGCTGGGGGAATGGAGGAACTCTCTTCATTGAAGTAGGGTGACACTGCGGGGGGAATGGAGGAACTCTCTTCATTGAAGTAGGGTGACACTGCGGGGGGAATGGAGGAACTCTCTTCATTGAAGTAGGGTGACACTGCGGGGGGAATATATGTGGCACAGAGGAAGACGTTTTTGTTGATCTTTAACCATATAAATTATTCTCCTGTTTTGATCAATTCGATTGATTGAATTAGTTCTGATTTATACCATATTAGCATTCCCCCTGAGTCTCTGCCCTGTGTGATTCCTTTTCATTTAGTGGATGGTAGGTGATTGTTAATTAACGTGGCCTCAGGTGTTGCTAATTCTAGACTGGCAGTGGCTAGACAACAGGAAATACTGTAGGTGGACGGACAGAACGTTTGTGTACGTCTTACAAACATATGAAGCAGTCTATATCTACTTACATTAAATATTTCTGACAGTTTGTGCAAAGAGATCATGGACAAATAGCAATGTGCGCCCCGTCATCATCGTCACCATCATCATCACCCATCATCATCCTCATCATCATCATCATCCTCATCATTATCATCGCCATCATTCCATCATGAAACACTACCAGAACTGTGTAAATTCACCTCACACACATTTTAAACAGAGACATTGAACAGCACACCAGACCAGCGACAGCCCCAACCTGCCTACCAGTCATGGACAAGAGGCAGACAGACGTCTTGGTCGATAATACTATCCTTTTCAGCTCAATCTAACACTCTGACAGTCTGCTTCTCCCTCTACCAGAACCCCGGGGCACCAGCTAGCACAGCGACTCTGTTTTCTCTCCCAACCCTCACACACGCACACACACACGCACGCACACACACACACACACACACACACACACACACACACACACACACACACACACACACACACACACACACACACACACACACACACACACACACACACACACACACACACACACACACAGAGACACGCGACCATGACTGTAGGAGTAGATTTGATTTGGCGCATGTGGTTCCATCTGTCAGTGCAACGTGGTCTCAGAACATTTCGTATTATTCTGTAGGATAAACTCCATTTAGTATGATGTTACGTTTCGTATGGTATGTATTAGTTTGTGGATGACCATCTTTCCATTTGGTATGATATGTTACAGATTACAATTCATATGAATTGAAATTCGTGCAATATATTACGAATTTGCCAAAATAGTACAATATGTTATGAATTTGAAAAAACGTATGATATGTCACAAATTCCTATTTGTTGTGGCTATGTGGCTAACGTTAGCTAGCTCTAGGGGTTAGGGGTTAAAGTTGAGGTTAAGAGTTAGGTTAAAGGGTTAACTGAAAGTGTTAGGTTAAAGTTAGCTAACATGCTAAGTAGTTGTACAATAGCAACAAAAACAAAGTTATAAGTAGTTGCAAATAATCAGAAAACAATTACGAAGTTGTCCACGATGAAATTCGAACAAGCAACTTTTGTTTTACATTTACATTTAAGTCATTTAGCAGACGCTCTTATCCAGAGCGACTTATACGTCTAACCTCCTCCTTTCGCTCAGAGAGACAGAGAGACAGAGAGACAGAGAGAGAGAGAGAGACAGAGAGAGAGACAGAGAGGGAGAGAGAGAGAGACAGAGAGAGAGAGAGACAGAGAGGGAGAGAGGGAGAGAGAGAGACAGAGAGAGAGAGAGACAGAGAGGGAGAGAGGGAGAGAGAGACAGAGAGGGAGAGAGAGAGAGACAGAGAGGGAGAGAGAGAGAGACAGAGGGAGAGAGAGAGAGAGAGAGGGAGAGAGAGAGAGAGACAGAGAGGGAGAGAGAGAGAGAGACAGAGAGGGAGAGAGAGAGAGACAGAGAGGGAGAGAGAGAGAGACAGAGAGGGAGAGAGAGAGAGACAGAGAGAGAGAGAGACAGAGAGAGAGACAGAGAGAGAGAGAGAGAGAGAGAGAGAGAGAGAGAGAGAGAGAGAGAGAGAGAGACAGGGAGAGAGAGACAGAGAGAGAGACAGAGAGACAGAGAGAGAGAGAGAGAGAGACAGAGAGACAGAGAGAGAGAGAGAGAGACAGAGAGACAGAGAGACAGAGAGAGAGAGAGACAGAGAGACAGAGAGAGAGAGAGACAGAGAGACAGAGAGACAGAGAGACAGAGAGACAGAGAGACAGAGAGAGAGAGACCGAGAGACAGAGAGACAGAGAGAGAGAGACAGAGAGAGAGAGAGAGACAGAGAGAGAGAGAGAGACAGAGAGAGAGAGAGAGAGAGAGAGAGAGAGAGAGAGAGAGAGAGAGAGAGAGAGAGAGAGAGAGAGAGAGAGAGAGATAGAGAGACAGATAGAGAGACAGAGAGAGAGAGAGAGAGAGAGTGCGGAGCAGGTCGCCCTGTCTGCCTGCTCGTACACGTGTCTCCTATCGATCTCCATTTGATTGCCTTTCGATGTAGCAGACACTTCATACTAATACTCTCTGTATCTCACCTCCAGACTTGGCCAAGTTGGAGGATGTGAAGGGTACTCTGAAAAAACCACGTGCACACTCTGCAGCATCTCCGAGTCTCGCTCCCTGTCCCAGCCAGCCCCGCCGAGGAGCATCCGTCACCGCCGCGCTTTTCATAGGTGTTGGTGCTGAAATGACACTCGTCTCCTACCGCACCGCTGCTGCTACCGCTGATATCCGTGTAGTCGTAGATAAACCATCTAAAGCTCAACACCTGAACCACGGTGGAGGGAACCACCACGAAGACCAGCGTCAGCCCGAACCACCAGTAGTCCCGTCTCAGGTAGTAGTCCGCGGCAAGCCACAGGTCGGTGGCCACGTCTGAGAAGAAGACAAACAGGGCGCACATCACCCAGTAGCAGTCCAGGAGCGAGTAGGGCTTGGAGGCATAGGGGTACGGAGAGGCATCCTGGTCGGGCTTGTCTGCTATAATAGATCGGGGTGGTGGTGCTACGAGGTTGTCGGTATTGCGCACAGACACGGCTGCTCCATCCGATTTAGCTGCCATGTTTGTTGTAGGAAAGAGATTGGGGAAAGGGAGAGGGTGAGAGTGAGACGGGAGGGGCTGTGAGAGAGAGAGAGAGAGAGAGAGAGAGAGAGAGAGAGACAGAGACAGAGACAGAGACAGAGACACAGAGAGAGACACCGAGAGAGAGAGAGAGAGAGAGAGAGAGAGAGAGAGAGAGAGACCGACAGACACCGAGAGAGAGAGAGAGAGAGAGAGAGAGAGAGAGAGAGAGAGAGAGAGAGAGAGAGAGAGAGAGACAGAGACACAGAGAGAGACACCGAGAGAGAGAGAGAGAGAGAGAGAGAGAGAGAGAGAGAGATTTCTCAGACAGGCAAAAACGTCTCATCGTTTAATTGGCTATTAAATGTCATTACATTATTATTCAACGTCTTATCATCACACTGAATAACAAACAGCGTTTGTCAATTATATATTTCAATGCGAAGATCATTTCCTAACTAAGGACTCAATACTGTTGTGTAGGCTAATGTAGACTATGACTGACAGCAAGCGCTCACAGCGAAGCGGCTGTTTTTACATCATAAGAGTCCGGAGCATTACGTGGATCATCGATCAATACACACGGGGTACATTTGATACATTTGGTAAAACTCATTAATTCAATTAATGTTTAGTTAAATATCGTATCTAAAAGGAAAATACTAAAAGTGTCACACAGCAGTTTTACAGTAGGGTGGGCTATGTAGGGTAAACAGTGAGATGCGTCTGGATATTACACCTGTCAACACGGTTCCCCTCTCTAGTCTACGCCTGCGTCAGTCGGCACACCTACACTACTCACCAATGAGTAAAGGGTTTCGTGGTGAATGTTTAAAGAGGAAGACAGAGAGAGTCTGAGAGAGAGAGAGAGAGAGAGAGAGAGAGAGAGAGAGAGAGAGAGAGAGAGAGTCTGAGGGAGAGAAAGAGAGAGAGACAGAGAGGGAGAGGGAGAGAAAGAGAGAGAGACAGAGAGTCTGAGGGAGAGGGAGAGTCTGAGAGGGAGAGTCTGAGGGAGAGGGAGAGAAAGAGACAGAGAGAAAGTTAGAGAGACAGAGAGGGAGAGAGTGTGTCTATGTGTGTGTTCAATGTGTGTTAACAGAACACATCGACTGACTGCACACTAGTCTGTGAGTTGCTATAGCTCCAGCAATGAGCTACTATATTGATTAGATAAACAGCTGTGGCTCAGTGGAAAGTCAAAAGGAGATTTTTTTTTGTAAACAGGTTTAGTGCAGGACAGAACAGAGCTGTGATAATGATAATCTATAGGTCTTTATGTAAAGAAATATTCTATCCATTACATCTATCACGGCCAATGTTCTCTGGGTCCACTGAACACAGTCTGAGTCCACTGAACAGAGTCTGAGTCTATTGAACACAGTCTGAGTCCACTGAACACAGTCTGAGTCTATTGAACACAGTCTGAGTCTACTGAACACAGTCTGGGTCTACTGAACACAGTCTGGGTCTACTGAACACAGTCTGGGTCTATTGAACACAGTCTGAGTCTATTGAACACAGTCTGGGTCTACTGAACACAGTCTGGGTCTACTGAACACAGTCTGGGTCTACTGAACACAGTCTGGGTCTACTGAACACAGTCTGAGTCTACTGAACACAGTCTGGGTCTACTGAACACAGTCTGGGTCTACTGAACACAGTCTGAGTCTACTGAACACAGTCTGGGTCTACTGAACACAGTCTGGGTCTACTGAACACAGTCTGAGTCTATTGAACACAGTCTGGGTCTACTGAACACAGTCTGGGTCTACTGAACACAGTCTGGGTCCACTGAACACAGTCTGGGTCTACTGAACACAGTCTGGGTCTACTGAACACAGTATGGGTCTACTGAACACAGTCTGGGTCTACTGAACACAGTCTGGGTCTACTGAACACAGTCTGGGTCTACTGAACACAGTCTGGGTCTACTGAACACAGTCTGGTCTACTGAACACAGTCTGGGTCTACTGAACACAGTCTGGGTCTACTGAACACAGTCTGGGTCTACTGAACACAGTCTGAGTCTACTGAACACAGTCTGAGTCTACTGAACACAATCTGGGATTACTGAACACAGTCTGAGTCTACTGAACACAGTCTGGGTCTACTGAAAACAGTCTGGGTCTACTGAACACAGTCTGGGTCTACTGAACACAGTCTGAGTCTACTGAACACAGTCTGAGTCTACTGAACACAGTCTGAGTCTACTGAACACAGTCAATCATTGAAGATGAACAAGTCAGTACTTCTACATGAACATGGGTGTTAAATGTAGCATATAGATATTGACGATCTGCCCCGTATATTTCCACCGTCTGATGGATTGACAGGTATTGATCTAAGTAGAGACATTAGAGATATAGCTATTGACCTTCTATCCTTATGGTGCCCTCGTCAAAAGGAGTCCTCGTCGTAGGGAATAGGGTGCCATTTGCGATTCAACCCTATTCTTTATCCCCAACCATCTGCTCATTAAGGAATAACTACTTTGCGTTGAAACGCAGATGAAGGGAATTGCTTATATTTATTTTGGTTAAGCCCTGTGTGGTCGCCGGCCTGTAGCTGTGTGCTGTGAAGGGGGTTGGCAGTACATAAATCCAGCTATATGTTGCTCTACTAGCACCCTGATCCAGCTGAATGTTGCTCCATTAGCACCGTGATCCAGCTGAATGTTGTTCCATTAGCACCCTGATCCAGCTGAATGTTGCTCCATTAGCACCCTGATCCAGCTGAATGTTGTTCCATTAGCACCCTGATCCAGCTGAATGTTGTTCCATTAGCACCCTGATCCAGCTGAATGTTGTTCCATTAGCACCCTGATCCAGCTGAATGTTGTTCCATTAGCACCCTGATCCAGCTGAATGTTGTTCCATTAGCACCCTGATCCAGCTGAATGTTGTTCCATTAGCACCCTGATCCAGCTGAATGTTGTTCCATTAGCACCCTGATCCAGCTGAATGTTGTTCCATTAGCACCCTGATCCAGCTGAATGTTGTTCCATTAGCACCCTGATCCAGCTGAATGTTGTTCCATTAGCACCCTGATCCAGCTGAATGTTGTTCCATTAGCACCGTGATTAAACCCATATTAAACCTACAGTTTGAGAAAGAGACCCGGCAGCATAGCAGATTAACAAGTCTGACTGTACAGTGGTACCATGGAGGTCTGTGAAGGTCTGACTGTACAGTGGTACCATGGAGGTCTGTGAAGGTCTGACTGTACAGTGGTACCATGGAGGTCTGTGAAAGTCTGACTCTACAGTGGTACATACCTACCCTATAAATACTTGCTATGCTGATGAGGTTCCATTATGACACTACCCTATAAATACCTGCTATGCTAATGATGAGGTACCAGAGTGACAGTCAGTGAGAGGGTAGTCCTGGAGACCAGAGTGACAGTCAGTGAGAGGGTAGTCCTGGAGACCAGAGTGACAGTCAGTGAGAGGGTAGTCCTGGAGACCAGAGTGACAGTCAGTGAGAGGGTAGTCCTGGAGACCAGAGTGACAGTCAGTGAGAGGGTAGTCCTGGAGACCAGAGTGACAGTCAGTGAGAGGGTAGTCCTGGAGACCAGAGTGACAGTCAGTGAGAGGGTAGTCCTGGAGACCAGAGTGACAGTCAGTGAGAGGGTAGTCCTAGAGACCAGAGTGACAATCAGTGAGAGGGTAGTCCTGGAGACCAGAGTGACAGTCAGTGAGAGGGTAGTCCTGGAGCCCAGAGTGACAGTCAGTGAGAGGGTAGTCCTGGAGACCAGAGTGACAGTCAGTGAGAGGGTAGTCCTAGAGACCAGAGTGACAGTCAGTGAGAGGGTAGTCCTGGAGACCAGAGTGACAGTCAGTGAGAGGGTAGTCCTGGAGACCAGAGTGACAGTCAGTGAGAGGGTAGTCCTGGAGACCAGAGTGACAGTCAGTGAGAGGGTAGTCCTGGAGACCAGAGTGACAGTCACCCTCTCACTGACTTGATGATGCTACAATGTGATTTAACCTTGATGGTTATACGATGTGATTTAACCTTGATGGTTATACGATGTGATTTAACCTTGATGGTTATACGATGTGATTTAACCTTGATGGTACTACGATGTGATTTAACCTTGATGGTTATACGATGTGATTTAACCTTGATGGTTATACGATGTGATTTAACCTTGATGGTTATATGATGTGATTTAACCTTGATGGTTATATGATGTGATTTAACCTTGATGGTAATACGATGTGATTTAACCTTGATGGTTATACGATGTGATTTAACCTTGATGGTTATATGATGTGATTTAACCTTGATGGTAATACGATGTGATTTAACCTTGATGGTACTACGATGTGATTTAACCTTGATGGTACTATAATGTGATTTAACCTTGACGATGCTACGATGTGTTTGATAGAGTGCGGGCGTGTGTGCGTGACATTACCTCAGGTGGCTGTGTGTGGTGTCATCTGAATGGTTGTCCTGGCTGCTGGGGTGTTGGAAGTGGACAGAATGCCAGGTGTAGGAGGAGCAACAGACAAACAGTATAAGTGCCTTTAAAACACACACACACACACACACACACACACACACACACACACACACACACACACACACACACACACACACACACACACACACACACACACACACACACACACACACACACACACACACACACACACACACATAGTTAGGATAGGGTCAACTGTTACTCTTTATTTTTCATAGTTTAGACGGCTGCAGTTAGTCAGTACAAGTCCAGGATCGTTGTGTTTTGCACCACTAGGTAGGCATGTGACTCTATACGAGATCCTCGATTCCTGTTTGTAAAATGCTGCTTTACTTCCACCTAGTGGTGCTGAGCAGATCCTACAGCCTTCCCTATATCATTCCACATTGTCTTTCCAGGTAAACCAGCAGCAAATGGTGTGTGTGTGAAGTAGAAGTCCCTGTTAAATTCAGTAACTTACTGGTTACTGACGAAGCTCCGTTTCGGGTTTGAAAACGTCGTCACATCAAGCGGTGTAATCGGGAGCCTTATTAACAGCGTGCCGGTCTTCTTTGTTCAATACTTGTTTTCATGTCATATGACCGCTACGTCGTTGTCACCGGATGAGCTACAGTAACGTCTTAGTCAACGTAGCTAATAGAACTAACGCGTCAGTAAAGTAATTACACTTTGGAGCGAACACACTTTTGGTAAATGCATTTGAATTGCATAGTAATGAGCTGAGCGTTTTTGTTGTAAGTAGTGACTGTTCTTTATTGCTCTCATGTTACAACTGAATTATTTTGCAATTATAAAGATATGTGTAAAGTCCTATAGAACAACAATGTTGCACCTGTAATCATCACCAAGTTACTAGATTTTAAATTTAATCTGTATTTAAACTAGTCAGTTAAGAACACATTTTTACTTACAATGACAGCCTCCCAGGGAAGAGTTGGTTCACTGCTTTGTTCTGGAGAAGAACAACAGATTTTTTACCTTGTCAGCTCCGGGGATTCGATCCAATTGACCTTTCGGTTACTGGACCAACGGTCTAACCCACCAATGCTCTAATCACCCAATGGTCTAACCCCACAATGCTCTAACCACCCAACGCTCTAACTCCCAAATGGTCTAACCCCACAACGCTCTAACCACCCAACGCTCTAACCCCCAAATGGTCTAACCCCACAACGCTCTAATCACCCAACGCTCTAATCACCCAACGCTCTAATCACCCAACGCTCTAACCCCCCAACGCTCTAATCACCCCCAACGCTCTAACCCCCCAACGCTCTAACCCCCACCCAACGCTCCTAACCCCCAACGCTCTGACCACCCAACGCTCTAACGCTCTAACCCCCAATGGTCTAACCCCACAACGCTCTAACCACCCAACGGTCTGACCAACCAACCCTAACCCCAACGCTCTAACGCTCTAACCCCCAATGGTCTAACCCCACAACGCTCTAACCACCCAACGCTCTAACCCCCAACGCTCTAACCCCCAACGCTCTAACCCACACAACGCTCTAACCACCCAACGCTCTAACCCCGCTCTAACCCCCAACGCTCTAACCCCCAACGCTCTAACCAACCCAACGCTCTAACCCCCAACGCTCCTAACGCTCTAAACCCCCAACGCTCTAAACCCCTTGTTTTCATGTCAACGCTCTAATGAGCCCCTTAGTCAACGCTAATAGAACTAGCTATCCTTTGGAGCCACAAAATGCATTTGCATAGTAATGAGCTGAACCTGTTCCTCTCAACGCAATTATAAAGATATGTGTAAAGTCCTAACCAATGTTGCCCAACGCTAGATTTTAAATTTAATCTAAAACTAGTCAGTTAAGAACACATTTTTACTTACAATGACCCTCCCAAAGAGTTGGTTCGCTTTGTTCTGGAACCAGATTTTTACCTTGTCAATGCTTGAACTGGACCAACCTAACGCTCTAATCACCCAATGGTCTAACGCTCTAACCACCCAACGCTCTAACTCCCAAATGGTCTAACCCCACAACGCTCCTAACGCTCCCCCAAATAACCACCTCAACGCTCTAACCCCCACAACGCTCTAACCACCCAACGGTCTAACCACCCCCAACGCTCTAACCCCCCCCACCCAACGCTCTAACCCCCAACGCTCTAACCACCCAAAGCCCCAAATGGTCTAATCACCCAACGCTCTAACCACCCAACGCTCTAACCACCCAACGCTCTAATCACCCAACGCTCTAACCCTCCAACGGTCTAACCAACCCCCAACGCTCTAACCCCCAAATGGTCTAACGCTCTAACCCCCAACGCTCTAACGCCAAGCGCTCTAACCCCCTGGCACTCTAACCCCACAACGCTCTAACCACCCAACGCTCTAACCACCCAACGCTCTAACCCCCAATGCTCTAACCCCTCAACGCTCTAACCCCCAACGCTCTAACCCCCAACGACCACCTCAACGCTCCTAACTAACGCTCTAACCCCCAATAACCCCCAACGGCTCCTAACCCCCAACGCTCTAACCCCCAACGCTCTAACCTCCCAACGCTCTGACCACCCAACGCTCTGACCACACAACGCTCTAACGCTCTAACGCTCTAACCCCAACGCTCTAACCCCCAACGCTCTAACCCCCAACGCTCTCTGACCACCCAATGCTCTAACGCTCTAACCCCCAACGGTCTAACCCCCAACGCTCTAACCCCCCCAACGCTCAACGCTCTAACCTCCCAACGCTCTGACCACCCAACGCTCTGACCACCCAACGCTCTAACGCTCCTAACCCCCAACGCTCTAACCACCCAAAGCTCTGACCACCCAACGCTCTAACCCCACAACGCTCTAACCCCCCCCAACGCTCTAACCCCCAACGCTCTGACCCCCAACGCTCTAACCCTCTAACCACCCAACGCTCTAAACCCCCAACGCTCTAACCACCCAACGCTCTAAACCCCCAACGCTCTAACCCCCTGGTTACTGTCCCAACGCTCTAACCACCCACTGTTCCCCCGGTTACTGTCCCAACGCTCTAACTACCCACTGTTCCCCAGGTTACTGTCCCAACGCTCTAACCACCCACTGTTCCCCCGGTTACTGGTCCAACACTCTAACCACCCACTGTTCCCCCGGTGACTGGCCCAACGCTCCAACCACCCACTGTTCCCCCGGTTACTGGCCCAGCGCTCTAACCACCCACTGTTCCCCCGGTTACTGGCCCAGCGCTCTAACCACCCACTGTTCCCCCGGTTACTGGCCCAGCGCTCTAACCACCCACTGTTCCCCCGGTTACTGGCCCAGCGCTCTAACCACCCACTGTTCTCCAGGCGCTGAAGACATGGATGTTGATTAAAACAATTCCTCTCCCACACATCTCTGATTCAGAGGGGTTGGCTTAAATGCAGAAGACACATTTCGGTTGAATATATTCTGTTGTACAACTCACTGACCACGCCCCCTTTCCCTATAAGGAAATCAGTCATTTAAAATACATTTATTAGGCTCTAATTTATGTATTTCACATGGCTGTGCAGGGGCGTGGCCTGGGATGGCATCGTTTTTCCCCACATAAGGGCTTTATTACTGTCAGAAATGGTCCTCAGTTTCATCAGCTGTCCGGTTGTCTGGTTTCAGACCATCCCACAGGTGAAGAGGCTGGGTGTCTGGTTTCAGATCATCCCACAGGTGAAGAGGCAAGGTGTCTGGTCTCAGACCATCCCACAGGTGAAGAGGCCGGGTGTCTGGTCTCAGACCATCCCACAGGTGAAGAGGCCAGGTGTCTGGTCTCAGACCATCCCACAGGTGAAGAAGCCTGGTGTCTGGTCTCAGACCATCCCACAGGTGAAGAGGCAAGGTGTCTGGTCTCAGACCATCCCACAGGTGAAGAGGCTAGGTGTCTGGTCTCAGACCATCCCACAGGTGAAGAGGCTAGGTGTCTGGTCTCAGACCATCCCACAGGTGAAGAGGCCAGGTGTCTGGTCTCAGACCATCCCACAGGTGAAGAGGCTAGGTGTCTGGTCTCAGACCATCCCACAGGTGAAGAGGCCGGGTGTCTGGTCTCAGACCATCCCACAGGTGAAGAGGCTAGGTGTCTGGTCTCAGACCATCCCACAGGTGAAGAGGCCGGGTGTCTGGTCTCAGACCATCCCACAGGTGAAGAGGCCAGGTGTCTGGTCTCAGACCATCCCACAGGTGAAGAGGCTGGGTGTCTGGTCTCAGACCATCCCACAGGTGAAGAAGCCTGGTGTCTGGTCTCAGACCATCCCACAGGTGAAGAGGCTAGGTGTCTGGTCTCAGACCATCCCACAGGTGAAGAGGCCGGGTGTCTGGTCTCAGACCATCCCACAGGTGAAGAGGCC
>NC_060182.1:4422149-4449649 GCF_021184085.1 Oncorhynchus gorbuscha | reverse complement strand
AGGTTGATTGGTCATACAGTAGAGGACATGTGCAGGTTGATTGGTCATACAGTAGAGGACATGTGCAGGTTGATTGGTCATACTGTAGAGTACATGTGCAGGTTGATTGGTCTGTCAGACACTGTCCCTCATCTTATGGCAGGCAGCAATGTAGTGCGCTGCCAACCCCACAGCTCTCTGCGTCCTCCCCCAACAGGACGGGTAGCCTGTCCTCATCAGAGAGGTCTTTGATGTAGTGGTCTGCCAACCCACATCTCTCTGCGTCCTCCCCCAACAGGACGGGTAGCCTGTCCTCATCAGAGAGGTCTTTGATGTAGTGGTCTGCCAACCCACAGCTCTCTGCGTCCTCCCCCAACAGGACGGGTAGCCTATCCTCATCAGAGAGGTCTTTGAAACCTCGAATAAGGGTTTCAAATTTAGGGAAATGACACTCTCTAGTTGTTTTATATTTTTGACATTTTGTCAGGAAATGCAGCTCCGTCTCAAGTTCTGCTGTTGTGCAGTGGTTGCACAGCCTTTCCTCTACAGGGAGCCAGGTTTTCCTGTGTCTACCCTTCTCAATGCCAAGGCTGTGCTCAGTAACCATGGTTAAATAGTTAGCCACAGTGTACTGTTGATTTAGGGCCAGATAGCACTGCATTCTGCTTTGTGCTTGTGTTTCCCAATAGGTTTTGTTTTGACTGTGTTGTAATTTGGCTTTTCGTGATTGATTGGATTTTCTGGTCCCGAGGCTTCAGAGTGTTAGTAGAACAGGTTAGTGAACTCAGCCCCAGGACCAGCTGGATGAGGGGACTGAGGCTTCAGAGTGTTAGTAGAACAGGTTAGTGAACTCAGCCCCAGGACCAGCTGGATGAGGGGACTGAGGCTTCAGTGTGTTAGTAGAACAGGTTAGTGAACTCAGCCCCAGGACCAGCTGGATGAGGGGACTGAGGCTTCAGTGTGTTAGTAGAACAGGTTTGTGAACTCAGCCCCAGGACCAGCTGGATGAGGGGACTGAGGCTTCAGAGTGTTAGTAGAACAGGTTAGTGAACTCAGCCCCAGGACCAGCTGGATGAGGGGACTGAGGCTTCAGAGTGTTAGTAGAACAGGTTAGTGAACTCAGCCCCAGGACCAGCTGGATGAGGGGACTGAGGCTTCAGTGTGTTAGTAGAACAGGTTAGTGAACCAGCCCCAGGACCAGCTGGATGAGGGGACTGAGGCTTCAGTGTGTTAGTAGAACAGGTTAGTGAACTCAGCCCCAGGACCAGCTGGATGAGGGGACTGAGGCTTCAGTGTGTTAGTAGAACAGGTTAGTGAACTCAGCCCCAGGACCAGCTGGATGAGGGGACTGAGGCTTCAGTGTGTTAGTAGAACAGGTTAGTGAACTCAGCCCCAGGACCAGCTGGATGAGGGGACTGAGGCTTCAGTGTGTTAGTAGAACAGGTTAGTGAACTCAGCCCCAGGACCAGCTGGATGAGGGGACTGAGGCTTCAGTGTGTTAGTAGAACAGGTTAGTGAACTCAGCCCCAGGACCAGCTGGATGAGGGGACTGAGGCTTCAGTGTGTTAGTAGAACAGGTTAGTGAACTCAGCCCCAGGACCAGCTGGATGAGGGGACTGAGGCTTCAGTGTGTTAGTAGAACAGGTTAGTGAACTCAGCCCCAGGACCAGCTGGATGAGGGGACTGAGGAGTAGAACAGGTTGAACTCAGCCCCAGGACCAGCTGGATGAGGGGACTGAGGCTTCAGTGTGTTAGTAGAACAGGTTAGTGAACTCAGCCCCAGGACCAGCTGGATGAGGGGACTGAGGCTTCAGTGTGTTAGTAGAACAGGTTAGTGAACTCAGCCCCAGGACCAGCTGGATGAGGGGACTGAGGCTTCAGTGTGTTAGTAGAACAGGTTAGTGAACTCAGCCCCAGGACCAGCTGGATGAGGGGACTGAGGCTTCAGTGTGTTAGTAGAACAGGTTAGTGAACTCAGCCCCAGGACCAGCTGGATGAGGGGACTGAGGCTTCAGTGTGTTAGTAGAACAGGTTAGTGAACTCAGGACCAGCTGGATGAGGGGACTGAGGCTTCAGTGTGTTAGTAGAACAGGTTAGTGAACAGCTGGATGAGGGGACTGAGGCTTCAGTGTGTTAGTAGAACAGGTTAGTGAACTCAGCCCCAGGACCAGCTGGATGACTGAGGTGGAGAACAGGTGAGAGTAGAACAGGTTAGTGAACTCAGGACCAGCTGGATGAGGGGACTGAGGCTTCAGTGTGTTAGTAGAACAGGTTAGTGAACTGGACCAGCTGGATGAGGGGACTGAGGCTTCAGTGTGTTAGTAGAACAGGTTAGTGAACTCAGCCCCAGGACCAGCTGGATGAGGGGACTGAGGCTTCAGTGTGTTAGTAGAACAGGTTAGTGAACTCAGCCCCAGGACCAGCTGGATGAGGGGACTGAGGCTTCAGTGTGTTAGTAGAACAGGTTAGTGAACTCAGCCCCAGGACCAGCTGGATGAGGGGACTGAGGCTTCAGTGTGTTAGTAGAACAGGTTAGTGAACTCAGCCCCAGGACCAGCTGGATGAGGGGACTGAGGCTTCAGTGTGTTAGTAGAACAGGTTAGTGAACTCAGCCCCAGGACCAGCTGGATGAGGGGACTGAGGCTTCAGTGTGTTAGTAGAACAGGTTAGTGAACTCAGCCCCAGGACCAGCTGGATGAGGGGACTGAGGCTTCAGTGTGTTAGTAGAACAGGTTAGTGAACTCAGCCCCAGGACCAGCTGGATGAGGGGACTGAGGCTTCAGTGTGTTAGTAGAACAGGTTAGTGAACTCAGCCCCAGGACCAGCTGGATGAGGGACTGAGGCTCAGTGTGTGAGGCTTCAGTGTGTTAGTAGAACAGGTTAGTGAACTCAGCCCCAGGACCAGCTGGATGAGGGGACTGAGGCTTCAGTGTGTTAGTAGAACAGGTTAGTGAACTCAGCCCCAGGACCAGCTGGATGAGGGGACTGAGGCTTCAGTGTGTTAGTAGAACAGGTTAGTGAACTCAGCCCCAGGACCAGCTGGATGAGGGGACTGAGGCTTCAGTGTGTTAGTAGAACAGGTTAGTGAACTCAGGACCAGCTGGATGAGGGGACTGAGGCTTCAGTGTGTTAGTAGAACAGGTTTGTGAACTCAGCCCCAGGACCAGCTGGATGAGGGGACTGAGGCTTCAGTGTGTTAGTAGAACAGGTTAGTGAACTCAGCCCCAGGACCAGCTGGATGAGGGGACTGAGGCTTCAGTGTGTTAGTAGAACAGGTTAGTGAACTCAGCCCCAGGACCAGCTGGATGAGAGGGGACTGAGGCTTCAGTGTGTTAGTAGAACAGGTTAGTGAACTCAGCCCCAGGACCAGCTGGATGAGGGGACTGAGGCTTCAGTGTGTTAGTAGAACAGGTTAGTGAACTCAGCCCCAGGACCAGCTGGATGAGGGGACTGAGGCTTCAGTGTGTTAGTAGAACAGGTTAGTGAACTCAGCCCCAGGACCAGCTGGATGAGGGGACTGAGGCTTCAGTGTGTTAGTAGAACAGGTTAGTGAACTTCAGGACCAGCTGGATGAGGGGACTGAGGCTAGTTAGTAGAACAGGTTAGTGAACTCAGCCCCAGGACCAGCTGGATGAGGGGACTGAGGCTTCAGTGTGTTAGTAGAACAGGTTAGTGCCCCAACCAGCTGGATGAGGGGACTGAGGCTTCAGTGTGTTAACTCAGGACCAGCTGGATGAGGGACTGAGGCTTCAGTGTGTTAGTAGAACAGGTTAGTAGAACAGGTTAGTGAACAGGTTTGTGAACTCAGGACCAGCCCCAGGACCAGCTGGATGGACCAGCTAGATAAGGGGACTGAGGCTTCAGTGTGTTAGTAGAACAGGTTTGTGAACTCAGCCCCAGGACCAGCTGGATGAGAGGACTGAGGCTTCAGTGTGTTAGTAGAACAGGTTAGTGAACTCAGCCCCAGGACCAGCTGGATGAGAGGACTGAGGCTTCAGTGTGTTAGTAGAACAGGTTAGTGAACTCAGCCCCAGGACCAGCTGGATGAGGGGACTGAGGCTTCAGTGTGTTAGTAGAACAGGTTAGTGAACTCAGCCCCAGGACCAGCTAGATGAGGGGACTGAGGCTTCAGTGTGTTAGTAGAACAGGTTAGTGAACTCAGGACCAGCTGGATGAGGGGACTGAGGCTTCAGTGTGTTAGTAGAACAGGTTAGTGAACTCAGCCCTGGGACCAGTTGGATGAGGAGACTGAGGCTTCAGTGTGTTAGTAGAACAGGTTAGTGAACTCAGGACCAGCTAGATGAGGGGACTGAGGCTTCAGTGTGTTAGTAGAACAGGTTTGTGAACTCAGCCCCAGGACCAGCTGGATGAGAGGACTGAGGCTTCAGTGTGTTAGTAGAACAGGTTAGTGAACTCAGCCCCAGGACCAGCTGGATGAGAGGACTGAGGCTTCAGTGTGTTAGTAGAACAGGTTAGTGAACTCAGCCCCAGGACCAGCTGGATGAGGGGACTGAGGCTTCAGTGTGTTAGTAGAACAGGTTAGTGAACTCAGCCCCAGGACCAGCTGGATGAGAGGACTGAGGCTTCAGTGTGTTAGTAGAACAGGTTTGTGAACTCAGCCCCAGGACCAGCTGGATGAGGGGACTGCGGCTTCAGTGTGTTAGTAGAACAGGTTAGTGAACTCAGCCCCAGGACCAGCTGGATGAGAGAACTGAGGCTTCAGTGTGTTAGTAGAACAGGTTTGTGAACTCAGCCCCAGGATCAGCTGGATGAGGGGACTGAGGCTTCAGTGTGTTAGTAGAAAAGGTTAGTGAACTCAGGACCAGCTGGATGAGGGGACTGAGGCTTCAGTGTGTTAGTAGAACAGGTTTGTGAACTCAGCCCCAGGACCAGCTGGATGAGGGGACTGAGGCTTCAGTGTGTTAGTAGAACAGGTTAGTGAACTCAGGACCAGCTGGATGAGGAGACTGAGGCTTCAGTGTGTTAGTAGAACAGGTTAGTGAACTCAGCTCCAGGACCAGCTGGATGAGGGGACTGAGGCTTCAGTGTGTTAGTCGAACAGGTTAGTGAACTCAGGACCAGCTGGACGAGGGGACTGAGGCTTCAGCGTGTTAGTAGAACAGGTTAGTGAACTCAGGACCAGCTGGACGAGGGGACTGAGGCTGCAGTGTGTTAGTAGAACAGGTTAGTGAACTCAGAACCAGGACCAGCTGGATGAGAGGACTGAGGCTTCAGTGTGTTAGTAGAACAGGTTAGTGAACTCAGCCCCAGGACCAGCTGGATGAGAGGACTGAGGCTTCAGTGTGTTAGTAGAACAGGTTAGTGAACTCAGCCCCAGGACCAGCTGGATGAGAGGACTGAGGCTTCAGTGTGTTAGTAGAACAGGTTAGTGAACTCAGCCCCAGGACCAGCTGGATGAGAGGACTGAGGCTTCAGTGTGTTAGTAGAACAGGTCTTGGCATTGCAGGGCTTGGTAATGATATGAGAGGTGGTCACTGTATTTTAGATGTTTCCAAAACTTAATTGCTCTTTTTTAAGTTTTATTATTAGTGGATATTGGCCTAATTCTGTCCTGCATGCATTGTTTGTCGTTAGGAGAATCTTCACGAACTCTGCATGCAGGGTTTCTGGGAGTCTCTACAGTCTGTTCTCTGTGCTGTAGCTTCTCTCTGGGAGTCTCTACAGTCTGTTCTCTGTGCTGTAGCTTCTCTCTGGGAGTCTCTACAGTATGTTCTCTGTGCTGTAGCTTCTCTCTGGGAGTCTCTACAGTCTGTTCTCTGTGCTGTAGCTTCTCTCTAGGAGTCTCTACAGTCTGTTCTCTGTGCTGTAGCTTCTCTCTGGGAGTCTCTACAGTCTGTTCTCTGTGCTGTAGCTTCTCTCTGGGAGTCTCTACAGTCTGTTCTCTGTGCTGTAGCTTCTCTCTGGGAGTCTCTACAGTCTGTTCTCTGTGCTGTAGCTTCTCTCTGGGAGTCTCTACAGTCTGTTCTCTGTGCTGCAGCTTCTCTCTGGGAGTCTCTACAGTCTGTTCTCTGTGTGCTGTAGCTTCTCTCTAGGAGTCTCTACAGTCTGTTCTCTGTGCTGTAGCTTCTCTCTGGGAGTCTCTACAGTCTGTTCTCTGTGCTGTAGCTTCTCTCTGGGAGTCTCTACAGTCTGTTCTCTGTGCTGTAGCTACTCTCTGGGAGTCTCTACAGTCTGTTCTCTGTGCTGTAGCTTCTCTCTAGGAGTCTCTACAGTCTGTTCTCTGTGCTGTAGCTTCTCTCTGGGAGTCTCTACAGTCTGTTCTCTGTGCTGTAGCTTCTCTCTGGGAGTCTCTACAGTCTGTTCTCTGTGCTGTAGCTTCTCTCTGGGAGTCTCTACAGTCTGTTCTCTGTGCTGTAGCTTCTCTCTGGGAGTCTCTACAGTCTGTTCTCTGTGCTTCTCTCTGGGAGTCTCTACAGTCTGTTCTCTGTGCTGTAGCTTCTCTCTGGGAGTCTCTACAGTCTGTTCTCTGTGCTGTAGCTTCTCTCTGGGAGTCTCTACAGTCTGTTCTCTGTGCTGTAGCTTCTCTCTGGGAGTCTCTACAGTCTGTTCTCTGTGCTGTAGCTTCTCTCTGGGAGTCTCTACAGTCTGTTCTCTGTGCTGTAGCTTCTCTCTGGGAGTCTCTACAGTCTGTTCTCTGTGCTGCAGCTTCTCTCTGGGAGTCTCTACAGTCTGTTCTCTGTGCTGTAGCTTCTCTCTAGGAGTCTCTACAGTCTGTTCTCTGTGCTGTAGCTTCTCTCTGGGAGTCTCTACAGTCTGTTCTCTGTGCTGTAGCTTCTCTCTGGGAGTCTCTACAGTCTGTTCTCTGTGCTGTAGCTTCTCTCTAGGAGTCTCTACAGTCTGTTCTCTGTGCTGTAGCTTCTCTCTGGGAGTCTCTACAGTCTGTTCTCTGTGCTGTAGCTTCTCTCTGGGAGTCTCTACAGTCTGTTCTCTGTGCTGCAGCTTCTCTCTGGGAGTCTCTACAGTCTGTTCTAAGTGCTGTAGCTTCTCTCTAGGAGTCTCTACAGTCTGTTCTCTGTGCTGTAGCTTCTCTCTGGGAGTCTCTACAGTCTGTTCTCTGTGCTGTAGCTTCTCTCTAGGAGTCTCTACAGTCTGTTCTCTGTGCTGTAGCTTCTCTCTGGGAGTCTCTACAGTCTGTTCTCTGTGCTGTAGCTTCTCTCTGGGAGTCTCCACAGTCTGTTCTCTGTGCTGTAGCTTCTCTCTAGGAGTCTCTACAGTCTGTTCTCTGTGCTGTAGCTTCTCTCTGGGAGTCTCTACAGTCTGTTCTCTGTGCTGCAGCTTCTCTCTAGGAGTCTCTACAGTCTGTTCTCTGTGCTGTAGCTTCTCTCTGGGAGTCTCTACAGTCTGTTCTCTGTGCTGTAGCTTCTCTCTGGGAGTCTCTACAGTCTGTTCTCTGTGCTGTAGCTTCTCTCTAGGAGTCTCTACAGTCTGTTCTCTGTGCTGTAGCTTCTCTCTGAGAGTCTCTACAGTCTGTTCTCTGTGCTGTAGCTTCTCTCTGGGAGTCTCTACAGTCTGTTCTCTGTGCTGTAGCTTCTCACTGGGAGTCTCCACAGTCTGTTCTCTGTGCTGTAGCTTCTCTCTGGGAGTCTCTACAGTCTGTTCTCTGTGCTGTAGCTTCTCTCTGGGAGTCTCTACAGTCTGTTCTCTGTGCTGCAGCTTCTCTCTAGGAGTCTCTACAGTCTGTTCTCTGTGCTGTAGCTTCTCTCTGGGAGTCTCTACAGTCTGTTCTCTGTGCTGTAGCTTCTCTCTGGGAGTCTCTACAGTCTGTTCTCTGTGCTGTAGCTTCTCTCTGGGAGTCTCTACAGTCTGTTCTCTGTGCTGTAGCTTCTCTCTGGGAGTCTCTACAGTCTGTTCTCTGTGCTGTAGCTTCTCTCTGGGAGTCTCTACAGTCTGTTCTCTGTGCTGTAGCTTCTCTCTAGGAGTCTCTACAGTCTGTTCTCTGTGCTGTAGCACTCTCTTGATGACAGACAACTCCTTTACCATCTCCTGTGGTAAGACTCTCTCCTCTCCTCATGGTGGCCTTTACCTCCTCTAGAGCTGTGGTAAGACTCTCTCCTCTCCTCATGGTGGTCTTTACCTCCTCTAGAGCTGTGGTAAGGCTCTCTCCTCTCCTCATGGTGGCCTTTATCTCCCCGGAGCTGTGGTAAGGCTCTCTCCTCATGCTGGCCTTTACCTCCTCCAGAGCTGTGGTAAGGCTCTCTCCTCATGGTGGCCTTTACCTCCTCCAGAGCTGTGGTAAGACTCTCTCCTCATGGTGGTCTTTACCTCCTCTAGAGCTGTGGTAAGACTCTCTCCTCATGGTGGTCTTTACCTCCTCTAGAGCTGTGGTAAGGCTCTCTCCTCATGGTGGCCTTTACCTCCTCTAGAGCTGTGGTAAGGCTCTCTCCTCATGGTGGCCTTTACCTCCTCTAGAGCTGTGGTAAGGCTCTCTCCTCTCCTCATGGTGGTCTTTACCTCCTCTAGAGCTGTGGTAAGGCTCTCTCCTCATGGTGGCTTTTATCTCCTCCAGAGCTGTGGTAAGGCTCTCTCCTCATGGAGGCCTTTACCCTCCTCCAGAGCTGTGGTAAGGCTCTCTCCTCATGGTGGTTTTTACCTCCTCTAGAGCTGTGGTAAGGCTCTCTCCTCATGGTGGCCTTTACCTCCTCTAGAGCTGTGGTAAGGCTCTCTCCTCTCCTCATGGTGGTCTTTACCTCCTCTAGAGCTGTGGTAAGGCTCTCTCCTCATGGTGGCTTTTATCTCCTCCAGAGCTGTGGTAAGGCTCTCTCCTCATGGAGGCCTTTACCCTCCTCCAGAGCTGTGGTAAGGCTCTCTCCTCATGGTGGTTTTTACCTCCTCTAGAGCTGTGGTAAGGCTCTCTCCTCTCCTCATGGTGGCCTTTACCTCCTCTAGAGCTGTGGTAAGGCTCTCTCCTCATGGTGGCCTTTACCTCCTCAGGAGCTGTGGTAAGGCTCTCTCCTCTCCTCATAGTGGTCTTTACCTCCTCCAGAGCTGTGGTAAGGCTCTCTCCTCATGGTGTTCTTTACCTCCTCAGGAGCTGTGGTAAGACTCTCTCCTCATGGTGGTCTTTACCTCCTCCAGAGCTGTGGTAAGACTCTCTCCTCTCCTCATGGTGGCCTTTACCTCCTCCAGAGCTGTGGTAAGGCTCTCTCCTCTCCTCATGGTGGCCTTTACCTCCTCAGGAGCTGTGGTAAGGCTCTCTCCTCATGGTGGCCTTTACCTCCTCAGGAGCTGTGGTAAGACTCTCTCCTCATGGAGGTCTTTACCTCCTCAGGAGCTGTGGTAAGGCTCTCTCCTCATGGTGGTCTTTACCTCCTCTAGAGCTGTGGTAAGGCTCTCTCCTCATGGTGGCCTTTACCTCCTCTAGAGCTGTGGTAAGGCTCTCTCCTCATGGTGGTCTTTACCTCCTCCAGAGCTGTGGTAAGGCTCTCTCCTCTCCTCATGGTGGCCTTTACCTCCTCTAGAGCTGTGGTAAGGCTCTCTCCTCATGGTGGCCTTTACCTCCTCAGGAGCTGTGGTAAGGCTCTCTCCTCTCCTCATAGTGGTCTTTACCTCCTCCAGAGCTGTGGTAAGGCTCTCTCCTCATGGTGTTCTTTACCTCCTCAGGAGCTGTGGTAAGGCTCTCTCCTCTCCTCATGGTGGGTCTTTACCTCCTCTAGAGCTGTGGTAAGGCTCTCTCCTCATGGTGGTCTTTACCTCCTCTAGAGCTGTGGTAAGGCTCTCTCCTCATGGTGGTCTTTACCTCCTCAGGAGCTGTGGTAAGGCTCTCTCCTCATGGTGGTCTTTACCTCCTCCAGAGCTGTGGTAAGGCTCTCTCCTCATGGTGTTCTTTACCTCCTCAGGAGCTGTGGTAAGACTCTCTCCTCATGGAGGTCTTTACCTCCTCAGGAGCTGTGGTAAGGCTCTCTCCTCATGGTGGCCTTTACCTCCTCTAGAGCTGTGGTAAGGCTCTCTCCTCTCCTCATGGTGGGTCTTTACCTCCTCTAGAGCTGTGGTAAGGCTCTCTCCTCATGGTGGTCTTTACCTCCTCAGGAGCTGTGGTAAGGCTCTCTCCTCATGGTGGTCTTTACCTCCTCCAGAGCTGTGGTAAGACTCTCTCCTCATGGTGGCCTTTACCTCCTCTAGAGCTGTGGTAAGACTCTCTCCTCATGGTGGCCTTTACCTCCTCCAGAGCTGTGGTAAGGCTCTCTCCTCTCCTCATGGTGGCCTTTACCTCCTCCAGAGCTGTGGTAAGACTCTCTCCTCTCCTCATGGTGGCCTTTACCTCCTCAGGAGCTGTGGTAAGGCTCTCTCCTCATGGTGGTCTTTACCTCCTCAGGAGCTGTGGTAAGACTCTTTCTCTGCTCCTGGATAGAGTTCTTCAGCTGGGTCCTGCGCTGGTTGATCCTTCAGCTCAGTCTGTCTCTCAGCAGGCTGGTGGTGGTGGTGTAGCTGGGGGGGGGGGGGCTGTTGTTTAGGTTTCCGCTACCTTCCACACGGTGGGGAAGTCCTGAACAGAAGAGCTGGGCGCATTCTCACTGCTAGCGCTGCCTCAGTGGCCGTGTTGCTACGGTTACCACCGGTCAACATTTGGAGCTAGCCAGTAAGATAGCTGACATATTTGAATTGTGCTAGTTAGTACGATTGTTCTTTTAACTCTCTCTGTCAATCTTTTCCTCCTGTGTTGATCTTCAGCAATTTGACAAAAGCTTTACTTTTGAAACCTTTTAATCTGCTTTTAAGGATCCGCCCCCTTTTAATCTCACTGCCTTTAAGGATCCGCCCCCTTTAATCTCACTGCTTTTAAGGATCCGCCCCCTTTTAATCTCACTGCCTTTAAGGATCTGCCCCCTGTTAATCTCACTGCTTTTCAGGATCCGCCCCCTTTTAATCTCACTGCCTTTAAGGATACGCCCCCTTTTAATCTCACTGCCTGTAGCTCAGGACCCAAATCTAACTGCCCGTAGCTCAGGACCCAAATGTAACTTCCTGTCGTTCAGGACCTGAAGCAAGGATATGCATATTATTGGTGCCATTTGAAAGGAAACACTTTGAAGTTTGTGGAAGTGTGAAATTAATGTAGGAGAATATAACACATTAGATCTGGTAAAAGATAATACACTTTTGTTTTGTACCATCATCTTTGAAATGCAAGAGAAAGGCTATAATGTGTATTATTCCAGTCCAGGCGCAATGTAGATTTTGGCCACTAGATGGCAGCAGTGTGTGCAACGTTTTAGACTGATCCAATGAACCATTGCATTTATGTTCAAAATGTTGTATCAAGACTGTCCAAATGTGCCTAATTGGTTTATTAATAACTTTTCATGTTCATGACTGTGCTCTATCTCCTCAAACAATAGCATGGTATTATTTCACTGTAATAGCTGGTGTAAATTGGACACTGTTTTCGGGACAATTTAAAATGTGTAGAAATTGACCTTGTAGTCTGTGGGAATGTTCCCCTTAGCTCTAAACAGTGGTGTCGCCGAACAAGATTCCATTTTTCAAGCTTTATTAGTCACATGGTATTATACCGTCCAATGAAATTTAAGAAAACAAACATAAAGTAAATGTCTCAGTAGAATAAATGTTTTAGCATCAGTATAATACAAGGAAGGTACCATTTATATCCTGATATTTACACGTGTTTTAGGGAAGGTGGGGATGAGGAGGGGGGGGGGCAGTGTATAAACTGACCAGTATAATAAGAGTCGCAACAGTTGTGATGTATGGGTGTGCGCGTGAGATTGTGTGTGTGTGTGTGTGTGTGTGTGTGCTAAGGTACGGAGAATCAGATTTTTGTCAGAATCAGAGCAGGTGGTCAGTCCTGTTAGAATCAGAGCAGGTGGTCAGTCCTGTTAGAATCAGAGCAGGTGGTCAGTCCTGTTAGAATCAGAGCAGGTGGTCAGTCCTGTTTGAATCAGAGCAGGTGGTCAGTCCTGTTAGAATCAGAGCAGGTGGTCAGTCCTGTTTGAATCAGAGCAGGTGGTCAGTCCTGTCAGAATCAGAGCAGGTGGTCAGTCCTGTAGTGTTCAGCAGTCTGATGGCTTGTAGATACAAAATAGACTCAGAGACAGTTTCTATCAGACTTTATGTCCGATACCGTCTTCCCGAAGGTAAGGGAGAGAACAGCTTGTGGTAGGGGTGTGTGCTGCAGGACTTCCTCAGGCACCGTTTCAGGTACATGTCCTGAATGGGTGGGAGCACGGTCCCAGTGAACTAATGGACCGTCTTCACTACCCAGAGGGCCTTGCGGTCGTGGACGGAGAAATTCTCGCACCAGACCATGATGCAACCGGCAAGTATTCTCTCGATGGTGCAGCGGTAGTAATTACAGAGGACCGGTGTGTGATATGTCTTCAGTATTCACTCGATGGTGCAGCGGTAGTAATTACAGAGGACCGGTGTGTGATATGTCTTCAGTATTCACTCGATGGTGCAGCGGTAGTAATTAGAGAGGACCGGTGTGTGACGTGTCTTCAGTATTCTCTCGATGGTGCAGCGGTAGTAATTACAGAGGACCGGTGTGTGATATGTCTTCAGTATTCACTCGATGGTGCAGCGGTAGTAATTAGAGAGGACCGGTGTGTGACGTGTCTTCAGTATTCTCTCGATGGTGCAGCGGTAGTAATTACAGAGGACCGGTGTGTGATATGTCTTCAGTATTCACTCGATGGTGCAGCGGTAGTAATTAGAGAGGACCGGTGGTGACGTGTCTTCAGTATTCTCTCGGTGGTGCAGCGGTAGTAATTAGAGAGGACCGGTGTGTGACGTGTCTTCAGTATTCTCTCGGTGGTGCAGCGGTAGTAATTACAGAGGACCGGCGTGTGATGTGTCTTCAGTATTCACTCGGTGGTGCAGCGGTAGTAATTACAGAGGACCGGCGTGTGATATGTCTTCAGTATTCTCTCGATGGTGCAGCGGTAGTAATTACAGAGGACCGGCGTGTGATATGTCTTCAGTATTCTCTCGATGGTGCAGCGGTAGTAATTACAGAGGACCGGCGTGTGATATGTCTTCAGTATTCTCTCGATGGTGCAGCGGTAGTAATTACTGAGGACCGGTGTGTGATATGTCTTCAGTATTCTCTCGGTGGTGCAGCGGTAGTAATTACAGAGGACTGGTGTGTGATATGTCTTCAGTATTCTCTCGGTGGTGCAGCGGTAGTAATTACAGAGGACCGGCGTGTGACATGTCTTCAGTATTCAGTCATGGTGCAGCGGTAGTAATTACAGAGGACCGGCGTGTGACATGTCTTCAGTATTCAGTCATGGTGCAGCGGTAGTAATTACAGAGGAACGGCATGTGATATGTCTTCAGTATTCTCTCGATGGTGCAGCGGTAGTAATTACAGAGGACCGGCGTGTGATATGTCTTCAGTATTCTCTCGATGGTGCAGCGGTAGTAATTACAGAGGACCGGCGTGTGATATGTCTTCAGTATTCTCTCGATGGTGCAGCGGTAGTAATTACTGAGGACCGGTGTGTGATATGTCTTCAGTATTCTCTCGGTGGTGCAGCGGTAGTAATTAGAGAGGACCGGCGTGTGACATGTCTTCAGTATTCAGTCATGGTGCAGCGGTAGTAATTACAGAGGACCGGCGTGTGACATGTCTTCAGTATTCAGTCATGGTGCAGCGGTAGTAATTACAGAGGAACGGCATGTGATATGTCTTCAGTATTCTCTCGATGGTGCAGCGGTAGTAATTACAGAGGACCGGCGTGTGACGTGTCTTCAGCCACCTTAGGAAGTAGAAACACTGTTGATCCCTCTTGACAAGAGTGGTGGTTTTGACGGTCCATTTCATGTCCTTGGTGATGTGGACCCCGAGAAACTTAAAACTGCTGACTCTCTCTTCTGCAGTCCCGTTGATGTGAATCGGAGCATGGTCCCTCCTCTGCTTCTTGAGGTTAGCAATCAACCAGTGGAAGCTCCTCGGAGTAGGAAGGAGAGTACAATCCTACTCAGTGAATTTCATTAAAATATATATATATATATATATCTATATATATATATTAAACATCTCCAATCCAAAATCAAATTTAGAATCGGCTTTCTATTTCGCAACAAAGCCTCCTTCACTCACGCCGCCAAACTTACCCTACTAAAATTGAGTATCCTACCGATCCTCGACTTCGACGATGTCATCTACAAAATAGCTTCCAACACTCTACTCAGCAAACTGGATGCAGTCTATCACAGTTCCATCCGTTTTGTTACCAAATCAGTTTATACCACCCACCACTGCGACCTGTATGCTCTAGTCGGCTGGCCCTCGCTACATATTTGTCACCAGACCAACTGGCTCCAGCTCATCTATAAGTCTATGCTAGGTAAAGCTCCGCCTTATCTCAGTTCACTGGTCACGATGGCAACACCCACCCGTAGCACGCGTTCCAGCAGGTATATCTCACTGATCGTCCCCAAAGCCAACACCGCATTTGGCCGCCTTTCCTTCCAGCTCTCTGCTGCCTGTGACTGGAACGAATTGCAAAAATCGCTGAAGTTGGAGACTTTTTTTTTCCTCACCAACTTTAAACATCAACTCTTTGAGCAACTAACCGATGGCTGCAGCTGTACATAGTCCATCTGTAAATAACCCACCCAATCTACCTACCTCATCCCCATACTGTTTTTATTTTATTTATTATTTGTATTTATTTTATTATTTTTTATTATTTTTTATTTTATTTTATTTACTTTTCTGCTCTTTTGCACCCCAGTATCTCTACTTTTACATCGTCATCTGCTCATTTATCACTCCAGTGTTAATCTGCTAAATTGTAATCATTCGCTCCTATGGCCTATTTATTACCTACCTCATCATGGCTTTTGCACACACTGTTTATAGACTCTTTTTTTCTCTACTGTGTCTCCTTATTATTGGTGTCCTTTAGTAGTGGTTTCTTTGCAGCAATTCAACCATGAAGGCCTGATTCCCACAGTCTCCTCTGAACAGTTGAGATATATCTGTTACTTGAACTCTGTAAAGCATTTATTTGGGCTGCAATTTCTGAGGCTTGTAACTCGAATGATCTTATCCTCTGCAGCAGAGGTAACTCTGGGTCTTCCTTTCCTGTGGCGGTCCTCATGAAAGCCAGTTTCATCATAACGCTTGAGGGTTTATGTGACTGCGCTTGAAGGAATGTTCAAAGTCCTTGAAATCTCCGTATTAACTGAGCTTCATGTCTTAATATAGACTGTCGTTTCTCTTTGCTTATTTGAACTGTTCTTGCCATAATATGGACTTGGTTTTTTACCAATTAGGGCTATCTTCTGTATATCCCCCCTACCCTGTCACAACACAACTGACTGGCTCAACGCATTAAGAATGAACTTTTAACAAGGCACACCTGTTAATTGAAATGCATTCCATGTGGCTACCTCGCAAAGCTGGTTGAGAGAATGCCAAGAGTGTGCAAAGTTGTCATCAAGGCAAAGGGTGGATACTTTGAAGAATCTCAAATATAAAATATATTTAGATTTTTTCAACATTTTTTTTTCAATTAATGAATATCCGAAACTTACATTATACTTGCATTGAAGCCGCTCAACAACTACATCATACCAGTCATCCAACAGACTCCCATTCAGAGTGATACACAGAAGCATCCAGGGTCAATGCCCTGCTCAAGGGCACGTTGACATATCTCTCAGCAGGCCAAAAAAAACGTGAATGCGAACCCTCCAAGACCCCCCACAGCTCCCAATAGCTGTTCCTCAACCATTTGAGACCCCAAGAAGAAAAAAAATTACAAATATAATTAATTCCATTCCCCACCTCCAAGAATCCCCCAATGCACCAAGAGAACTAAAGAGAAAAAAATAAAAAGACTCAAGAAAACAGTAAACTACAATTCAACAAAAAAACATAAACTAAAAACTAAAAAACAAATGACATCAAGGACAACTGAAATCATAACAGCCAACTGTACAGTGGTAAAGTGCATGACTTAATAAAATGTATGTACAGTGGGGCAAAAAAGGTATTTAATCAGCCACCAATTGTGCAAGTTCTTCCACTTAAAAAGATGAGAGAGGCCTGTAATTTTCATCATAGGTACACTTCAACTATGACAAACAAAATGAGAAAAAAAATCCAGAAAATCACATTGTAGGATTTTTTATTAATTTATTTGCAAATTATGGTGGAAAATACGTATTTTGTGGCTCATTTATATCTTTTGTGATATGAATACAGAAAGTTATCTAGATCTTTAATGAGACAGGGATCTAGCTTGAGGACTTAATATAAAACTTCAGTCATCGGACACCTTTGTTTTTAACCTCTCTGGTACAAGTGGGACACTAGCGTCCCACCTCGCCAACAGCCAGTGAAATTGCAGGGTGCCAAAATTCAAAACAACAGAAATGCCATAATTAAAATTCCTCAAACATACAAGACAAAAACAAAACATACAAACATACAATATCCACCATTTTAAATATAAACGTGTTGTAAATCCAACCACAGTGTCCAATTTCAAAAAGGCTTTACTGCGAAAGCACACCAAACGATTATGTTAGGTGAGTACCTACTCACAGAAAAACACAGCCATTTTTCCAGCCAAAGGGAGGAGTCACAAAAAGCAGAAATAGAGATCAAATGAATCACTAACCTTTGATGATCTTCATCAGATGGCACTCATAGGACTTCATGTTACACATGTTACACAATACATGTATGTTTTGTTCAATAAAGTTCATATATTTATCCAAAAATCTCAGTTTACATTGGCGCGTTATGGTCAGGAATGCAGTATCTCAAACAAACACCTGGAGAAAGTGTAGAGAGCCACATCAAATACTCATCATAAACATCGATAAATGATACAAGTGTTAAGCATGGAATTATAGATAAACTTCTCCTTCATGCAACTGCTGAGTTATATTTCAAAAATTCTTTACGGCGAAAGCACAATTTGCGATTATGTTAGGTCAGCTCCTAGCCACAGAAACACATACAGCCATTTTCTAAAACAAGGAGAGGTGTCACCAAAGTCAGAAATAGCATTAACATGAATCACTTACCTTTGATTATCTTCATCTCGTGGCACTCCCAGGTCTCCATGTTAGACAATAAATGTTTGTTTTGTTCAATAATGTCCCTCTTTATGACCGAACACCGCCTTTTTGTTCACGCGTTTTGTCCAGTAATCCGAATGCAGAAGGCGCGTGCACTAATTCCAGACAAAAAGTTTTTAAAAAGTACAATAAAAGTTAGTAGAAACATGCCAAACGATGTTTAAAATCAATCCTCCGGTTGTTTTTGTCATAAATAATCATTAATATTTCAACCGGACAAAAGCTTTGGAAAGGAGAAACAAGAAGGCGCGTTACTGATCAGGCACATCGCTGATGAATGGAAACTTCCACTGGCCACTGATTGAAAGTGCTGTATCTGCCTCATTTGTCAGAGTAAAAGCCTGAAACAATGCCTAAATACTGGCCACGTGTAGAGGAAGCTATAGAGACCATGAACTGGGTCCTAAGTCTTTGTATGGTGGACATCCTTTCAAAATAATAGTACTTCCTGGTTGGATTTTCCTCTGGTTGTCACCTCCCATATCAGTTCTGTTATACTCACAGACATTATTGTAACAGTGTTAGAGTGTTTTCTATCCAAATCTACTAATTATATGCATATCCTATCTTCTGGGCCTGAGTAACAGGCAGTTTAATTTGGGCATGCTTTTCATGCAAAATTCCGAATGCTGCCCCCTGCACTAGTGAAAAAAAGCCTTGGATTTCTAATCCTCTAATCTTGTTATTGGATGTTTAATAGCTAGCATTTCGATGGCCATAACGAATAGATATGGTGACAGTGGACATCCTTGTTTAACTCCTCTTGTAGCCCTGATTTACTATTTTTCACCTGGGGTATACATTGTTTGAATGAATAGATATGGTGACAGCGGACATCCTTGTTTAACTCCTCTTGTAGCCCTGATTTACTATTTTTCACCTGGGGTATACATTGTTTGAACGAATAGATATGGCGACAGCGGACAACCTTGTTTAACTCCTCTTGACAATTCAAAACTCTCTGAGAAGTAGCTGTTATTTACTATTTTACACCGGGGGTTGCTTTACATTATTTGTATCCATTTTATAAGAAAATCACCGAAATTGAAAGAATCGGTCTTACTTTATCAAAATGCCTTTTCGAAATCAGCTATAAATACCATTCCTGGCTTCTTAGATGTTTCATGATGTTCTATTATTTCTAGTAGTTGTCGTATTTTATCTCCAATGTATCGTCCATGTAGAAAACCTGTCTGATCAGGATGAACAATACCTGGTAAAACCCTTTTAATTCTGAGTGCTCTGCATGTCGCTAGTATTTTTGCATTGAATTATAAGGGGCCTCCAGTTTTTAGATCGACTGGGTTCTTTATATTTGCCATCTGGGTCTTGTTTTAATAATAGTGAAATCAGACCTTCCTGCTGAATACTTGACAGACTACCATTTCTATATGGAGTAGTTAAAACAATCAAACAATGGAGCTTTTAGTGTATAAAAAATACTTGATATACCTCTACCAGTATGCCATCAAGCTTTGGGGTTTTTCCAGACTGAAATGATTTAATAGCCTCAAAAGGTTCTTCCTCAGTACATTTGGCCTTTGCACTGATCTTTCTGTACATGTTTAAATGTTACATTTTTTATATTACCGTAATCTTCATTCGGTGGGAGAGGATGACACGGAACATCTGACTAAAATAATTAGCTTCCTCCTTTAAAATATCATTCGGAGAATCGTAGATGACTCCGTCATCAGTAACAAGTTTCTGCAAATTATTTTAGTTAGTGTTCATGTATTGGAGATTCAGGAAGAATTTTGTGCATTTTTCTCCATATTCCATCCAGTTTTCTTTATTTTTGTAATATATTATATTAGATCGTTCTTGAATAAGTTCCTCAAGTTCTTTTTGTTTTTCCTCTAACTTATTTTTGTTTCTCTGTAGTATCGTTTTTAATGCCATCTACCTGTACTGTTAGTCATATATTTCCCTTAGTCTTGATCTACCTGTACTGTTAGTCATATATTTCCCTTAGTCTTGATCTACCTGTACTGTTAGTCATATATTTCCCTTAGTCTTGATCTACCTGTACTGTTAGTCATATATTTCCCTTAGTCTTGATCTACCTGTACTATTAGTCATAGATTTCCCTTAGTCTTGATCTACCTGTACTGTTAGTTCATAGATTTCCCTTAGTCTTGATCTACCTGTACTGTTAGTTCATAGATTTCCCTTAGTCTTGATCTACCTGTACTGTTAGGTCATAGATTTCCCTTAGTCTTGATCTACCTGTACTATTAGGTCATAGATTTCCCTTAGTCTTGATCTACCTGTACTGTTAGTTCATAGATTTCCCTTAGTCTTGATCTACCTGTACTGTTAGGTCATAGATTTCCCTTAGTCTTGATCTACCTGTACTATTAGGTCATAGATTTCCCTTAGTCTTGATCTACCTGTACTGTTAGTTCATAGATTTCCCTTAGTCTTGATCTACCTGTACTGTTAGGTCATAGATTTCCCTTAGTCTTGATTTACCTGTACTATTAGGTCATAGATTTCCCTTAGCCTTGATTTACCTGTACTATTAGGTCATAGATTTCCCTTAGTCTTGATCTACCTGTACTGTTAGGTCATAGATTTCCCTTAGTCTTGATCTACCTGTACTGTTAGTCATATATTTCCCTTAGTCTTGTCTCTTTAGACAGAAACTGCTTTTTTATTGTTGATGAATATTGAATTGAATGACCCCTGAAGGTTCCTTTAAAAGTATCCCAAACAAGAAGGGGATTTGCTGAACCTGTATTATACTGGAAAATTTCTGTTATAAATTATTTTGTTTTAGTTTAAAATAAGTCAACTTTAAGTAAACCAGTAAACTTTGATTACATTTCCAATACCCCACGTGGAAAATCAATAAGAGGCCAATTAGATGATGATCCGACCGCATTCTGTCTCCTAGTAAAACTTTTATAACCTTTGATGCAAGAGAGAAAGAGACAAGAAAGTAGTCAACACAACTAGCATGTACAGTATGTCTCACTAGGTCGGGAATTTTTTTAGTCTCCAAATATTCACTATTTCTTATATGTCCATAATATGTGTGATTTCCATGAAGGCACGGTGATGATAGTTTGTGGAGTGATTTATTTTACGGTCCATTGAGGTTCTTAACACTGTGTTATAGTCTCCTACCATGATGATTAGATCATTTGTTGCCTGGAAGTTCAATATATTGGTATAAATGTTTTCGAAGAAGTGTGGATCATCCTGATTTGGACCATATAAATTAATGAGCCACATCTCTTTTTCGTCCACTTTCATATTCAAAATGATCCACCTTCCTTGTGAATCATTCCTGACTATTTGCACATTCAGATCAACATTGTTGTTAATTAATATCATCACACTGATCTTCAGTTTTATAATCTGATAAACCGTTACAATTATAACCACTACTACTTATTTCACCCCTTACCATAACTAGATACTATTCTCATGCCAAAGTGATCATAATTAGTGCTTGTAAAGTTACTGCCAGAGGTATTATGAAGGTCAAAACTAGAGCTTTCAAATGTCTGATATTTAGAATTCCTTCTGTAGCTCAGTTGGTAGAGCATGGCGCTTGTAACGCCAGGGTAGTGGGTTCAATTCCCGGGACCACCCATACGTAGAATGTATGCACACATGACTGTAAGTCGCTTTGGATAAAAGCGTCTGCTAAATGGCATTTATTATTATTATATTAAGAAACAGGTTCTAGCAATATGTGTTTTAGTCCCTTGCCTGTGAGCCAGTGCCACAGATGTAAGAAAATTGAGACAAATTATGTGTGTAACAAATCTGAGTAGGTTGATGTGTATGATATTGGATGTGATATAGTGAGAGAGTGTATGATGTCTGTATAAGAGTAAGACTATAATGTGTTATGTCTAAATAAATAATAACTGCCAATTTGCGTGGTTGAGTGTCTATCTGTGTAACATGTCGTGCCTATAGCCTTAATATTCATGATGATAATTGTAATCCATATCGTATCATCATCATAGTTGCATCATAATGACCTTTAACATCATTGAAAAACACATCCCAACATTTCCACAGCAATTGACGTTTCACATGATCATGAAAGAGACCTTGCATTACTCTAGACACGGCTTCACTACAGTACAAATGTATTCTGTACAATATGTTATTATTCCCCAATGCCCCGACTCTGATATCTTCCCCTTGCTTGTTGTAAACATATATAAACTTGTAGACAAATACATTAAAAAAGATAGACACTCAAAGAAACATATTCAATTATAAAACAGTTCTCGACAAGAGAGATTGAGAGAAGAGAGTGAGATTAGATATGTGTGTGTAGCAGTGGTGGGCCAGCAAGGCCTTCTCTGCTGGCCTTAATATCATCAGAAAGATATATTTTTTACATTTATTTTACCACAAATATGTATTAAATTATTCCCCAGAGTAAGAGTTACACTCTTCATTTCATAGCGTTCCTCTTGGTTGCACTGCTTCCAGCCCCAGGTTGAGATTTGGAGGGCTGGTCTTTATGTTAGATCTTTTATCCAATCATATTCAGCCATCATGTGTTGCCAGGGGTCTAAAATCTGCCCTCAGGCCTTCAGAATCAACAGTGCGGGCGCTTGTAGCTTAAAGTGAATGGAAATGACAATTTAGTGTCAACCAATCAGCTTTAGAGTTGGCTATTGTACGCCTGCTGGCTGGCTCCAGTGTTACACAGGAGCCAGCTAGCAGGCGTAGTGCGTGCACGTCTTTTGATTGGATTACCAATATTGAGGCAGGTCTCAGAACTAGGAAACCGAAATTGATCAACGAATTAATTTGCGTACTACTAAGCTGTTTTTTCAATCCACAATGGCGTAAGGAGAAGATATCGATTTGGGTCGAGGATATAATTATAACGCCATTCTCAAGACAAACTTTTCAAGAAAAGTTAGAGATTGTCAGGAGAGGTAGACGCCGATGCTCCAAAGCCTGTCACAGGCGGGAAAGGGGTTTATTCGCCACTTTCAACTATGAATGACTCACAGTCTCCGAGAAGCACTGCAAACTGTACTGCTGGGAATGCCTATTATTTGTAAGTGATCGATTTGGTGTTCGGAGCCACACTGGCTTTGCAAACCTGAGTTGTCTAACCAAGGAAGCAACGAGACACGGCTGGGCACTTACAAGCAATTGTGTTTTTGAAAACTTTTGGGGACACCCTGAGTGGATCTACAGCTCAAAGAACAAGCGCGCAGGGCAACGGAGCTGCACAATGAAAAGGTATTGTACTCTTCCCTTGCAATTCTCTGAATAAAAATGTCAATTTCAAGGTGACGCATCGCCTGGTTATACTGCGTTTATGTCTAAATGTATAGTGTCTAGAGCCATGGCATCATAATGATGGTAATAAGAGGTGGATTAATTCGGGTGGGACTGTGTAGGACTTCACTGAAGGCCCAGGCCCCAGAACCACGGCACGCTACTGGTGTGTAGGTATAAATCCATATGTGTAAGCAAGCACTCGTTAGCTGGCTGGTTACTACATGATTTCATGTGTGTTATTGCATAGTTTTGATGTCTTCACTATTATTCTACAATGTAGAAAATAAAGAAAAACCCTTGAATGAGTAGGTGTGTCCAATCTTTTGACTGGTACTGTATATTTAATGGAAAATTATAATTGGCCTCATTGCTATTACTTTGTTGCCAGTCCCAGAGCAAAACATCTGATATGTACGTGAGAGTCTCACGTTTCCACAGATGGGGTCGTACAAACTGTTCCGACACAACAGACAGACGTTGGCAGATTCGCTGTACTGACGCTGTACAGACGCTTGTTGGACAGCACCATCGTGTTTGTGAAACGCTACAGGCTATTTATTTCCGGCATGTCTCTGTCACCTTCCACCGCAGATGTAGATGATACAGATATGATACAGATAGATGATATAGTACATCCTAACCCCACACTATACAGTGTACAGCAAACAGTTTAGCAGCACCGGCAGTCCCTGGTGGCATTAAACTAATAAAACCAAAAGCTTCCCTTGACTAAGAAGAGTTTCGGTGTTGGATAGCCATAGCCAGCTAGCTAACATAGCATCCCTCTGTTATAGCCAGCTAGCTAACATAGCATCCCTCTGTTATAGCCAGCTAGCTAACATAGCATCCCTCTGTTATAGACAGCTAGCTAACATAGCATCCCTCTGTTATAGACAGCTAGCTAACATAGCATCCCTCTGTTTATACAGGCTCTCAGCATTGTATGGATATCTCCTTTCATCCAGGGTTTCTGGTTGGGGGTTTGTCCGGATTGTTATTGTGGGTACAACATCATCAACACATTTCCTGATGAAGCCTGATGAAGCCTGATGAAGCCTGTGACTGACGATTTATAGCCTTCAATGTGGATAGAGGAGTCCTGGGTGGATGAATCTTTGAAAATATTCAAATCAGTATTCTTAAAACAGTCCTGCAAGCATTGAGTCTGACTCCTCTGTCCAGTGCCTCACTATTCTTTGTGTTGGTGGCTCCCTCTTGAGTTGGTGATTTTAGGCGGGGAGTAGGAACAGAGAAAAGTGATCTGATTGGCCGAGGTGGGGGCGGGGGATGGCTTTGCACGTGTCACAGATGTTCGTATATATATGGTCCAGCACGTTGTTTCCTTTCGTGGGGCAGGATTTATTTTGGTGATATTTTGGAAGAATTTGTTTTAGATGTGTTTGGTTGAAGTCTCCCCTTACAATAAAGACTGCTTCCGGGTGAGGGATTTATTGCTGGCTAATATTTTTGTACAGTTCGCTGAATGCCACCTTGATGTTTGCTTTGGCATGTGATAATAACACATTCTCTCGGCATATAGTGGGCCTGGCATTTCAGCATCAGAAAGTCCAAGTCGGGGGAACAGGAACTCGAGATGTTTTCAACTTCGGTACACCAGGCTGATGAGGAAGCATATACCTCCCCCCACTCTTACCAGAAGCCGCCGTTCGATCCAAACGGAAAATGGAAAAGCTGGTTGAATAGAAAAGCCGAGTATAGTGTCCATAAGCCTGAGTTCACAACGTTTTTTTCCAGCGATTAGACATTAGCTATTAGCCATTAGCCATTAACCATTAGACATTAGCCATTAGCCATTAGCCATCAGAGGATACTTGGAAGAGGAGGCTGTGTAGCCCATCTTTTCAGCTTGGAGTCCCCCCTTCCCGTTCTCTACTTCGTCGCTGGCGGTCGGTATATTATCAGTCAGTTCCCTCGTGGTCATGGCCTTGTACTGTATTTTTATTTAATAAATGTTGTAACATTGGGTTGCGTTCTCCTGCTCAGATGTTGCATGCCACTTAATTTACTGTGCTGTCAGGCACCAGATTGCAATAACATATAGTATAAAGTGATTAGCTGATACTTAAAAAAACTTCCATATCCAGCAGTTGAAAGCATTGGCTGGAGGAGCGTGTCCATTCTCATAAACAAACAGCTTGTGATGCAGCTTGATAGAGGAACGAAGAAGCTAGTTAACCTGATTAGCCTAATGAGATAGCTAATTGGCCTGATTAGCCTAACGAGATAGCTAATTGACCTGATTAGCCTAACGAGATAGCTAATTGACCTGATTAGCCTAACAAGATAGCTAATTGACCTGATTAGCCTAATGAGATAGCTAATTGACAAGGCAAGATACAGTAGATGGTATCGAGTGCAGTATATACATATGAGATGAGTATGTAAACAAAGTGGCATAGTTAAAGTGGCTAGTGATACATGTATTACATAAATATGCAGTAGATGATATAGAGTACAGTATATACGTATACATATGAGATGAATAATGTAGGGAACATTATATTAGGTAGCATTGTTTAAAGTGGCTAGTGATATATTTTACATCATTTCCCATCAATTCCCATTATTAAAGTGGCTGGAGTTGAGTCAGTGTCAGTGTGTTGGCAGCAGCCACTCAATGTTAGTGGTGGCTGTTTAACAGTCTGATGGCCATGAGATAGAAGCTGTTTTTCAGTCTCTCGGTCCCAGATTTGATGCACCTGTACTGACCTCGCCTTCTGGATGATAGCGGGGTGAACAGGCAGTGGCTCGGGTGGTTGCTGTCCTTGATGATCTCTATGGCCTTCCTGTGACATCGGGTGGTGTAGGTGTCCTGGAGGGCAGGTAGTTTGCCCACGGTGATGCGTTGTGCAGACCTCACTACCCTCTGGAGAGCCTTACGGTTGTGGGCGGAGCAGTTGCCGTACCAGACGGTGATACAGCCCGACAGGATGCTCTCGATTGTGCATCTGTAGAAGTTTGTGAGTGCTTTTGGTGATAAGCCAAATTTCTTCAGCCTCCTCAGGTTGAAGAGGCGCTGCTGCGCCTTCTTCACGATGCTGTCTGTGTGGGTGGACCAATTCAGTTTGTCTGTGATGTGTACGCCGAGGAACTTAAAACTTACTACCCTCTCCACTACTGTTCCATTGATGTGGATAGGGGGGTGTTCCCTCTGCTGTTTCCTGAAGTCCACAATGATCTCCTTAGTTTTGTTGATGTTGAGTGTGAGGTTATTTTCCTGACACCACACTCCGAGGGCCCTCACCTCCTCACTGTAGGCCGTCTCGTGGGTTGGTAATCAAGCCTACCACTGTTGTGTTGTCCGCAAACTTGATGATTGAGTTGGAGCGTGCGTAAAAGCGTCGTGGGTGAACAGGGAGTACAGGAGAGGGCTCAGAACTCACCCTTGTGGGGCCCCAGTGTTGAGGATCAGCGGGGTTTATTTTTTATTTATTTTTATTTCACCTTTATTTAACCAGGTAGGCCAGTTGAGAACAAGTTCTCATTTGCAACTGCGACCTGGCCAAGATAAAGCATAGCAGTGTGAACAGACAACACAGAGTTACACATGGAGTAAACAATTAACAAGTCAATAACACAGTAGAAAAAAAGGGGGAGTCTATATACAATGTGTGCAAAAGGCATGAGGTAGGCGAATAATTACAATTTTGCAGATTAGCACTGGAGTGATAAATGATCAGATGGTCATGTACATGTTGCCTACCCTCACCACCTGGGGGCGGCCCGTCAGGAAGTCCAGTACCCAGTTGCACAGGGCGGGGACGAGACCCAGGGTCTCGAGCTTGATGACGAGCTTGGAGGGCACTATGGCGTTAAATGCCGAGCTGTAGTCGATGAACAGCATTCTCACATAGGTATTCCTCTTGTCCAGATGGGTTAGGGCAGTGTGCAGTGGGGTTAAGATTGCATCGTCTGTGGACCTATTTGGGCGGTAAGCAAATTGGAGTGGGTCTAGGGTGTCAGGTAGGGTGGAGGTGATATGGTCCTTGACTAGTCTCTCAAAGCACTTCATGATGACGGAAGTGAGTGCTATGGGGCGGTAGTCATTTAGCTCAGTTACCTTAGCTTTCTTGAGAACAGGGACAATGGTGGCCCTCTTGAAGCATGTGGGAACAACAGACTGGGATAGGGATTGATTGAATATGTCCGTAAACACACCAGCCAGCTGGTCTGCGCATGCTCTGAGGATGCGGCTGGGGATGCCGTCTGGGCCTGCAGGATTGCGAGGGTTGACACGTTTAAATGTTTTCCTCACGTCGGCTGCAGTGAAGGAGAGTCCGCATGTTTTAGTTGTGGGCAGTGTCAGTGGCACTGTATTGTCCGCAAAAAAGTTGTCCGCAAAAAAGTTATTTAGTCTGCCTGGGAGCAAGACATCCTGGTCCGTGACGGTGCTGGTTCTCTTTTTGTAATCCGTGATTGACTGTAGACCCTGCCACATACCTCTTGTGTCTGAACCGTTGAATTGAGATTCGACTTTGTCTCTATACTGACGCTTAGCTTGTTTGATTGCCTTGCGGGGGAATAGTTACACTGTTTGTATTCGGTCATGTTTCCAGTCACCTTGCCCTGATTAAAAGTAGTGGTTCGCGCTTTCAGTTTCACGCGAATGCTGCCATTAATCCACGGTTTCTGGTTTGGGAATGTTTTAATCGTTGCTATGGGAACGACATCTTCAACGCACATTCTAATGACCTCGCACACCGAATCAGCGTATTCGTCAATGTTGTCGTCTGACGCAATACGGAACATATCCCAGTCCACGTAATGGAAGCAGTCTTGGAGTGTGGAATCAGATTGGTCGGACCAGCGTTGAACAGACCTCAGCGCGGGAGCTTCTTGTTTTAGTTTCTGTCTGTATGCAGGGATCAACAAAATGGAGTCGTGGTCAGCTTTTCCGAAAGGGGGGCGGGGCAGGGCCTTATATGCGTGGCGGAAGTTAGAGTAACAATGATCCAAGGTTTTGCCCGCCCTGGTTGCGCAATCGATATGCTGATAAAATTTAGGGAGTCTTGCTTTCAGATTAGCCTTGTTAAAATCCCCAGCTACAATGAATGCAGCCTCCGGATATATGGATTCCAGTTTGCAAAGAGTCAAATAAAGTTAGTTCAGAGCCATCGATGTGTCTGCTTGGGGGGGAATATATA
>NC_060182.1:4407149-4417149 GCF_021184085.1 Oncorhynchus gorbuscha | reverse complement strand
AAGGGGAGACAAGGGAAGGGAAGGGAAGGAAGAGAAGAGAAGAGAAGAGAAGAGAAGGAAGGGAAGGGAAGGGAAGGGAAAGGAAGGGAAGGGAAGGGGATGGAAGGGAAGGGGAGACAAGGGGAGACAAGGGAAGGGAAGGGAAGGGAAGGGAAGGGAAGGGAAGGGAAGGGAAGGGAAGAGAAGAGAAGAGAAGAGAAGAGAAGGGAAGGGGGGAAGGGAAGGGAAAGGAAGGGAAGGGAAGGGAAGGGAAGAGAAGGGAGACATAGAGAAGGGAAGGGAAGGGAAGGGAAGGGAAGGGGAGACAAGGGGAGACAAGGGAAGGGAAGGGAAGGGAAGAGAAGAGAAGAGAAGAGAAGGGAAGGGAAGGGAAGGGAAGGGAAGGGAAGAGAAGGGAGACATAGAGAAGGGAAGGGAAGGGAAGGGGAGGCAAGGGAAGGGAAGGGGAGGGAAGGGAAGGGGAGACAAGGGAAGGGAAGGGAAGGGAAGGGAAGGGAAGGGAAGGGAAGGGAAGAGAAGAGAAGAGAAGAGAAGGGAAGGGAAGGGAAAGGAAGGGAAGGGAAGAGAGGGGAAGGGAAGGGAAGAGAAGGGGAGGCAAGGGAAGGGGAGGGAAGGGAAGGGAAGGGGAGGCGAGGGAAGGGAAGGGAAGGGAAGGGGAGACAAGGGAAGAGAAGAGAAGAGAAGGGAAGGGAAGAGAAGAGAAGGAAGGAAGAGAAGAGAAGAGAAGAGAAGAGAAGAGAAGAGAAGAGAAGGGAGGGAAGGGAAGAGAAGGGAGAGGGAAGGGAAGGGAAGGGGAGGCAAGGGAAGGGAAGGGAAGGGAAGGGGAGACAAGGGAAGAGAAGAGAAGAGAAGAGAAGAGAAGGGAAGGGGAGGGAAGGGAAGAGAAGGGAAGGGAAGGGAAGAGAAGGGGAGGCAAGGGAAGGGAAGGGAAGGGGAGGGGAGGGGAGGGGAGGGAAGGGAAGGGGAGGCGAGGGAAGGGAAGGGAAGGGGAGACAAGGGAAGAGAAGAGAAGAGAAGAGAAGAGAAGGGAAGGGAAGAGAAGAGAAGAGAAGGGAAGGGAAGGGGAGGGAAGGGAAGAGAAGGGGAGGGAAGGGAAGGGGAGGCAAGGGAAGGGAAGGGAAGGGAAGGGGAGACAAGGGAAGAGAAGAGAAGAGAAGAGAAGAGAAGAGAAGAGAAGGGAAGGGGAGGGAAGGGAAGAGAAGAGAAGGGAAGGGAAGGGAAGAGAAGGGGAGGCAAGGGAAGGGAAGGGAAGGGGAGGGGAGGGAAGGGAAGGGAAGGGAAGGGGATGGAGAAAGAGAGAAGGGAAGGGAAGGGAAGGGAAGGGAGAAAGAGAGAAGGGAAGGGAAGGGAAGGGAGAAAGAGAGAAGGGAAGGGAAGGGAAGGGAAGGAAGAAGAGAGAGAAAGGGAAGGGAAGGGAAGGGAAGGGAAGGAAGAAAGAGAGAAGGGAAGGGAAGGAAGGGAGAAAGAGAGAAGGGAAGGGAAGGGAAGGGAAGGGAAGGGAAGGGGAGGCGAGGGAAGGGAAGGGAAGGGAAGGGGAGACAAGGGAAGAGAAGAGAAGAGAAGAGAAGAGAAGAGGAGGGAAGGGGAGGGAAGGGAAGGGAAGGGAAGAGAAGGGGAGGCAAGGGAAGGGAAGGGAAGGGAGGGGGGGGGGAGGAGGGAGGGAGGGAAGGGAAGGGAAGGGAAGGGGAGGGAGGGGAGGGAAGGGAAGGGAAGGGAAGGGAAGGGAAGGGAAGGGAAGGGAAGGGAAGGGAAGGGAAGGGAGAAAGAGAGAAGGGAAGGGAAAGGGGATACCTAGTCAGTTGTACAACTGGATGCATTCAACTGAAATGAGTCTACCGCATTTAACCCAACCCCTCTGAATCAGAGAGAGGTGGAGGCGCTGCCCCTTTGTCCCTCGTCGCTCCTCTCCTCTGGATAACCACATCTCACATCCCCAACCAGCCCAGTGGTTTTGCGTGGGTGAACACACACACACGTTTCACACCGCAAGAGCCCAATGATATGTTAGGGAGAGATGAGGACAGGAGAGAAGGGAAGGGAAGGGAAGAGGAGAGGAGAGGAGGGAAGCAAAGGGAAGGAAAAGGAAGTGAAGAGGAGAGGAGAGGAGAGGAGAGGAGAGGAGAGGAGAGAGAGGAGAGGAGAGGAGAGGAGAGGAGAGGAGAGGAGAGGAGAGGAGAGGGCAGAGGACATGAGGACATATCCAGACAGCAGATGTTCTGAAAGAGCTGCAAAACCTGGACTAGTACAAATCAGCTGGGCTAGAAAATTTGGACTCTTTTTCTAAAACTGCCACCATTGTTGCAACCCCTATTACCAGCCTGTTCAACCACTCTTTCATATCGTCCGAGATCCCTAAAGATTGGAAAGCTGCCGCTGTCATCCCCCTCTTCAAAGGGGGAGACACCCTAGACCCAAACTGTTATAGACCTATATCCATCCTGCCTTTCTAAAGTCTTCGAAAGCCAAGTCAACAAACAGATCACTGACCATTTAGAATCCCACCGTACCTTCTCCGCTGTGCAATCTGGTTTCCGAGCTGGTCACGGGTGCACCTCAGCCACACTCAAGGTACTAAACGACATCATAACCGACATCAATAAAAGACAATACTGTGCAGCCGTCTTCATCGACCTGGCCAAGGCTTTCGACTCTGTCAATCACCATATTCTTATCGGCAGACTCAATAGCCTTGGTTTCTCTGACGACTGCCTCGCCTGGTTCACCAACTACTTCTCAGACAGAGTTCAGTGTGTCAAATCGGAGGGCATGTTGTCCGGACCTCTGGCGGTCTCTATGGGGGGTACCACAGGGTTCAATTCTCGGGCCTCTTTTCTCTGTATATATCAATGATGTTGCTCTTGCTGCGGGTGATTCCCTGATCCACCTCTACGCAGACGACACCATTCTGTATACTTCTGGCCCTTCCTTGGAAACTGTGCTAACTAACCTCCAAACGAGCCCTCAATGCCATTCAACACTCCTTCCCTGGCCTCCAACTGCTCTTAAACGCAAGTAAAACCAAATGCATGCTTTTCAATCGTTCGCTGCCCGCACCCGCCCGCCCGACTAGCATCACCACCCTGGATGGTTCCGACCTAGAATACGTGGACAACTATAAATACCTAGGTGTCTGCCTAGACTGTAAACTCTCCTTCCAGACTCACATCAAACATCTCCAATCGAAAATCAAATCAAGAGTCGGCTTTCTATTCCGCAACAAAGCCTCCTTCACTCACGCCGCCAAACTTACCCTAGTAAAACTGACTATCCTACCGATCCTCGACTTCGGCGATGTCATCTACAAAATGGCTTCCAACACTCTACTCAGCAAACTGGATGCAGTCTATCACAGTGCCATCCGTTTTGTCACTAACCCACCACTGTATGCTCTAGTCGGATGGCCCTCGCTACATATTCGTCGCCAGACCAACTGGCTCCAGCTCATCTATAAGTCTATGCTAGGTAAAGCTCCGCCTTATCTCAGCTCACTGGTCACGATGGCAACACCCACCCGTAGCAAAAAAAACATGTTTTTGGTGGGGTGGGGGTGCCCCCAGGATGTAGGTGCCCTGGGCCCCAAATGCAGTTGTCTGGCCCAGGAGAGGAAGGGGGTGGGGGGCCCCAGGATGTAGGTGCCCTGGGCCCCAAATGCAGTTGTCTGGCCCAGGAGAGGAAGGGGGTGGGGGGCCCCCAGGATGTAGGTGCCCTGGGCCCCAAATGCAGTTGTCTGGCCCAGGAGAGGAAGGGGGTGGGGGGCCCCCAGGATGTAGGTGCCCTGGGCCCCAAATGCAGTTGTCTGGCCCAGGAGAGGAAGGGGGTGGGGGCCCCCAGGATGTAGGTGCCCTGGGCCCCAAATGCAGTTGTCTGGCCCAGGAGAGGAAGGGGGTGGGGGGCCCCCAGGATGTAGGTGCCCTGGGCCCCAAATGCAGTTGTCTGGCCCAGGAGAGGAAGGGGGTGGGGGGCCCCCAGGATGTAGGTGCCCTGGGCCCCAAATGCAGTTGTCTGGCCCAGGAGAGGAAGGGGGTGGGGGGCCCCAGGATGTAGGTGCCCTGGGCCCCAAATGCAGTTGTCTGGCCCAGGAGAGGAAGGGGTGGGGGGCCCCCAGGATGTAGGTGCCCTGGGCCCCAAATGCAGTTGTCTGGCCCAGGAGAGGAAGGGGGGGGGGCCTAACAAATTATAAAAATGTGTGAAATGAAAAAACAATAACAACCCAGAAATACTCTTTTAGTCTGGTGTCACACACACACACACACACACACACACACACACACACACACACACACACACACACACACACACACACACACACACACACACACACACACACACACACACACACACACACACACACACACTTTAGACCGACGTCACGTCAGGTCACCAGCTACTACCACAAACTCTGAGACAGAGGGAATTATGGGAACGTCATGGAAGAGGAAGGAACTAAGAATAAGTTTAAACACAGGGGGGGGGGGGACTGACTTACCGGATTGCTGCTTTAAAAACCTTGGGGAATCTTTATAAATGGTCTTGTTGCCGTTTGGAATGACTTTTAAATAGGACTTGAGCCATTTAGAGAAAAGTGTATATAGGAGATTTACTTTGGCTTCTGTTACTTCTGGAGTCAATCACATTCTGGGATGAAACCCAATGGCCACGGAGTATATAATGCTGTGTCAGGCACCACTCAACAAACCAGCTTACAGGTTCTGGGCCCTCTTTGAAATAGGAGTTCTGTGATCAGCTCCACCATCTATAGGGGCAAAACTGATCCCAGATCAGCACTCCTACACGGAAAGCCCCCCAGAGTTTTAGAGAAATGTAATTGCGTCCTCATTTATCAAACGGTACGTACACGCACACAAAAGACGAAAATCAGGCACAGTTTAGACCAAGGACAGTTTAGACCAAGGACAGTTCAGACCAGGCACAGTTCAGACCAGGCACAGTTCAGACCAGGCACAGTTCAGACCAGGCACAGTTAGGACCAGGCACAGTTCAGACCAGGCACAGTTAGGACCAGGCACAGTTAGGACCAGGCACAGTTCGGACCAGGCACAGTTCAGACCAGGCACAGTTAGGACCAGGCACAGTTCAGACCAGGCACAGTTCAGACCAGGCACAGTTCAGACCAGGCACAGTTAGGACCAGGCACAGTTCAGACCAGGCACAGTTCAGACCAGGCACAGTTAGGACTAGGCACAGTTCAGACCAGGCACAACTCCAAGGTGAATGGGACTGGAGGCAAATATTGTTATTTTGGGGGGGGGGGGTCGTCTTTGGTGACACACACACAACCAGAAATTATGTAATAACAATTCTGATTAAAAAAACATGAGATAACTGCACGTGTTTCCTGCAGGATGTGTCTCTCCTAAGGAGATAACTGCAGGATGTGTCTCTCCTAAGGAGATAACTGCAGGATGTGTCTCTCCTAAGGAGATAACTGAGGATAAAGGAGATAACTGCATGTGTTTCCTGCAGGATGTGTCTCTCCTAAGGAGATAACTGCAGGATGTGTCTCTCCTAAGGAGATAACTGCAGGATGTGTCTCTCCTAAGGAGATAACTGCATGTGTTTCCTGCAGGATGTGTCTCTCCTAAGGAGATAACTGCATGTGTTTCCTGCAGGATGTGTCTCTCCTAAGGAGATAACTGCAGGATGTGTCTCTCCTAAGGAGATAACTGCAGGATGTGTCTCTCCTAAGGAGATAACTGCATGTGTTTCCTGCAGGATGTGTCTCTCCTAAGGAGATAACTGCATGTGTTTCCTGCAGGATGTGTCTCTCCTAAGGAGATAACTGCAGGATGTGTCTCTCCTAAGGAGATAACTGCAGGATGTGTCTCTCCTAAGGAGATAACTGCAGGATGTGTCTCTCCTAAGGAGATAACTGCAGGATGTTTCTCTCCTAAGGAGATAACTGCAGGATGTGTCTCTCCTAAGGAGATAACTGCAGGATGTGTCTCTCCTAAGGAGATAACTGCAGGATGTGTCTCTCCTAAGGAGATACCTGCAGGATGTGTCTCTCCTAAGGAGATAACTGCAGGATGTGTCTCTCCTAAGGAGATAACTGCAGGATGTGTCTCTCCTAAGGAGATAACTGCGGGATGTGTCTCTCCTAAGGAGATAACTGCAGGATGTGTCTCTCCTAAGGAGATAACTGCAGGATGTGTCTCTCCTAAGGAGATAACTGCAGGATGTGTCTCTCCTAAGGAGATAACTGCAGGATGTGTCTCTCCTAAGGAGATAACTGCAGGATGTGTCTCTCCTAAGGAGATAACTGCAGGATGTGTCTCTCCTAAGGAGATAACTGCACGTGTTTCCTGCAGGATGTGTCTCTCCTAAGGAGATAACTGCATGTGTTTCCTGCAGGATGTGTCTCTCCTAAGGAGATAACTGCAGGATGTGTCTCTCCTAAGGAGATAACTGCAGGATGTGTCTCTCCTAAGGAGATAACTGCAGGATGTGTCTCTCCTAAGGAGATAACTGCAGGATGTGTCTCTCCTAAGGAGATAACTGCAGGATGTGTCTCTCCTAAGGAGATAACTGCAGGATGTGTCTCTCCTAAGGAGATAACTGCAGGATGTGTCTCTCCTAAGGAGATAACTGCAGGATGTGTCTCTCCTAAGGAGATAACTGCAGGATGTGTCTCTCCTAAGGAGATAACTGCACGTGTTTCCTGCAGGATGTGTCTCTCCTAAGGAGATAACTGCATGTGTTTCCTGCAGGATGTGTCTCTCCTAAGGAGATAACTGCAGGATGTGTCTCTCCTAAGGAGATAACTGCAGGATGTGTCTCTCCTAAGGAGATAACTGCAGGATGTGTCTCTCCTAAGGAGATAACTGCAGGTTGTGTCTCTCCTAAGGAGATAACTGCAGGATGTGTCTCTCCTAAGGAGATAACTGCAGGATGTGTCTCTCCTAAGGAGATAACTGCAGGATGTGTCTCTCCTAAGGAGATAACTGCAGGATGTGTCTCTCCTAAGGAGATAACTGCAGGATGTGTCTCTCCTAAGGAGATAACTGCAGGATGTGTCTCTCCTAAGGAGATAACTGCAGGATGTGTCTCTCCTAAGGAGATAACTGCAGGATGTGTCTCTCCTAAGGAGATAACTGCAGGATGTGTCTCTCCTAAGGAGATAACTGCAGGATGTGTCTCTCCTAAGGAGATAACTGCAGGATGTGTCTCTCCTAAGGAGATAACTGCAGGATGTGTCTCTCCTAAGGAGATAACTGCAGGATGTGTCTCTCCTAAGGAGATAACTGCAGGATGTGTCTCTCCTAAGGAGATAACTGCAGGATGTGTCTCTCCTAAGGAGATAACTGCAGGATGTGTCTCTCCTAAGGAGATAACTGCAGGATGTGTCTCTCCTAAGGAGATAACTGCAGGATGTGTCTCTCCTAAGGAGATAACTGCAGGATGTGTCTCTCCTTTTTTGACATAATCGCTTTATTGCCGCTGATCCATTTCTATACATCACATATCAGACCTGCCATTCATCCATCCATCCATTTCAGGCATGCTTGAAAGTAAATAGATTGGCTCGTTGAACAAGGTATGGTAGTAGACCACCAGTTTGAGTGTGTCAAGAACTGCAACGCTGCTGGGTTTTCACACTCAACAGTTTCCTGTGTGTATCAACAATGGTCCACCACCCAAAAGGACATCCAGCCAACTGGACAAAATTGTGGGAAGCATTGGAGTCAACATGGGACAACTGTGGGAAGCATTGGAGTCAACATGGGACAACTGTGGGAAGCATTGGAGTCAACATGGGACAACTGTGGGAAGCATTGGAGTCAACATGGGTCAGCCAACGATGAGAAAGCCTTCAGGGAGGTCGTCAGAGACCTGGCAGTGTGTTGCCAGGACAACAACCTCTCTCTCAATGTGAGCTGATCGTGGACTACAGGAAAAGGAGGGCTGAACAGGACCCCAATAACATCAACGGTGCTGTAGTGGAACGGGTCGTGAGTTTCAAGTTCCTCGGTGTCCACATCACCAACAAACTATCAAGTTAGTCGTTAAGAGGGCACGACTATACCTTTTCCACCTCAGGAGACTGAAAAGATTTGACATGGGTCCCCAGATCCTCAAAAAGTTCTACAACTGCACCATTGAGAGCATCCTGGCCGGTTGCATCACTGCCTGGTACGGCAACTGCTCTGCATCTGACCGTAAGGCGCTACAGAGGGTAGTGTGTCCGGCCCAATACATCACTGGGGCCAAGCTTCCTGCCATCCAGGACTTATGAACTAGGCGGTGTCAGAGGAAGACCCCAATTTTTTTTTTTTTTAACTCCAGTCACCCAAGTCATAGACTGTTCTCTCACCATGTTTAGGTCCAAAAGGCTCCTTAACAGCTTCTACCCCCAAGCCATAAGACTGCTGAACAATTCATTAAATGGCCACCCAGACTGTTTACACTGAGGCTGTTCTGAGGGCATAAAAGGGGGGGGTTGCAACTCAATATTATGAAGGTGTTCTCTAGGAAGGTGTTCTCTATGAAGGTGGTCTCTATGAAGGTGTTCTTTATGAAGGTGTTCTCTATGAAGGTGGTCTCTAGGAAGGTGTTCTTTATGAAGGTGTTCTCTATGAAGGTGTTCTCTATGAAGGTGTTCTTTATGAAGGTGTTCTCTAGGAAGGTGTTCTCTATGAAGGTGTTCTCTATGAAGGTGTTCTCTAGGAAGGTGTTCTTTATGAAGGTGTTCTCTAGGAAGGTGTTCTCTAGGAAGGTGTTCTTTATGAAGGTGTTCTTTATGAAGGTGTTCTCTATGAAGGTGTTCTCTATGAAGGTGTTCTTTATGAAGGTGTTCTCTATGAAGGTGTTCTCTATGAAGGTGTTCTCTATGAAGGTGTTCTCTAGGAAGGTGTTCTTTATGAAGGTGTTCTTTATGAAGGTGTTCTCTAGGAAGGTGTTCTCTATGAAGGTGTTCTCTATGAAGGTGTTCTCTAGGAAGGTGTTCTTTATGAAGGTGTTCTCTAGGAAGGTGTTCTCTAGGAAGGTGTTCTTTATGAAGGTGTTCTTTATGAAGGTGTTCTCTATGAAGGTGGTCTCTAGGAAGGTGTTCTTTATGAAGGTGTTCTCTATGAAGGTGTTCTCTATGAAGGTGTTCTTTATGAAGGTGTTCTCTAGGAAGGTGTTCTCTATGAAGGTGTTCTCTATGAAGGTGTTCTCTAGGAAGGTGTTCTTTATGAAGGTGTTCTCTAGGAAGGTGTTCTCTAGGAAGGTGTTCTTTATGAAGGTGTTCTTTATGAAGGTGTTCTCTATGAAGGTGTTCTCTATGAAGGTGTTCTTTATGAAGGTGTTCTCTATGAAGGTGTTCTCTATGAAGGTGTTCTCTATGAAGGTGTTCTCTAGGAAGGTGTTCTTTATGAAGGTGTTCTCTATGAAGGTGTTCTCTATGAAGGTGTTCTTTATGAAGGTGTTCTCTAGGAAGGTGTTCTCTAGGAAGGTGTTCTCTATGAAGGTGTTCTTTATGAAGGTGTTCTCTATGAAGGTGTTATTGGTGAAGGCCTTGTTGAGGAAGGTGTTGTTTATGAAGTGACTGTAGAGGAGATGAGATCCATACAGGATGTAGTGACTGTAGACCCATACAGGATGTAGTGACTGTAGACCCATACAGGATGTAGTGACTGTAGACCCATACAGGATGTAGTGACTGTAGACCCATACAGGATGTATTGACTGTAGACCCATACAGGATGTAGTGACTGTAGACCCATACAGGATGTAGTGACTGTAGACCCATACAGGATGTAGTGACTGTAGACCCATACAGGATGTAGTGACTGGAGAGGAGATTAGACCCATACAGGATGTAGTGACTGTAGACCCATACAGGATGTATTGACTGTAGACCCATACAGGATGTAGTGACTGTAGACCCATACAGGATGTATTGACTGTAGACCCATACAGGATGTAGTGACTGTAGACCCATACAGGATGTATTGACTGTAGACCCATACAGGATATAGTGACTGTAGAGGAGATGAGA
>NC_060182.1:4399649-4402149 GCF_021184085.1 Oncorhynchus gorbuscha | reverse complement strand
GTCTGTGTTTGTCTATTCGACATTTGCATCATTGTTTCAATATTAAAATTCAATCTCTAACTGTCCCACAGTAATTAACATGGAATAGGTGGAATAGGCACCGACTGGAATGCGGTTTTATCCAATCAGCATTCAGGATTAGAACCACCCGTTGTATAAACGTAAAACATGTCGGAACGAGAGAGAGTCAAAATCATGATTCAGCCGGTATCATTCTTATGGATTATTATATTATATACAAAGAAATGTCACGAATGAAACGAAACGAAGTGAAGCTAGTCTGCAGTCTTTCCAGTTTCAGTTTGAAGTGACTAGCTGTTAGCTGTGTTGTTTGACGAGCTCCTCTGAACAACAGTGTCCAGTTTCAGTTTGAAGTGACTAGCTGTTAGCTGTGTTGTTTGACGAGCTCCTCTGAACAACAGTGTCCAGTTTCAGTTTGAAGTGACTAGCTGTTAGCTGTGTTGTTTGACGAGCTCCTCTGAACAACAGTGTCCAGTTTCAGTTTGAAGTGACTAGCTGTTAGCTGTGTTGTTTGACGAGCTCCTCTGAACAACAGTGTCCAGTTTCAGTTTGAAGTGACTAGCTGTTAGCTGTGTTGTTTGACGAGCTCCTCTGAACAACAGTGTCCAGTTTCAGTTTGAAGTGACTAGCTGTTAGCTGTGTTGTTTGACGAGCTCCTCTGAACAACAGTGTCCAGTTTCAGTTTGAAGTGACTAGCTGTTAGCTGTGTTGTTTGACGAGCTCCTCTGAACAACAGTGTCCAGTTTCAGTTTGAAGTGACTAGCTGTTAGCTGTGTTGTTTGACGAGCTCCTCTGAACAACAGTGTCCAGTTTCAGTTTGAAGTGACTAGCTGTTAGCTGTGTTGTTTGACTCTGAACAGCAGTGTCCAGTTTCAGTTTGCAGAGTGATGCTGTTAGCTGTGTTGTTTGAATAGAATCATGCAACAGTGAGTTTAAGTTTGAAGTGACAAATCTGTTGGCTGTGTTGTTTGACGAGCTCCTCTGAACAACAGTGTCCAGTTTTAGTTTGAAGTGACTAGCTGTTAGCTGTGTTGTTTGACGAGCTCCTCTGAACAACAGTGTCCAGTTTCAGTTTGAAGTGACTAGCTGTTAGCTGTGTTGTTTGACTCTGAACAGCAGTGTCCTATTTCATCTACTGCAGAGTGATGTTTTCTGGTTGTTGGGAATAGAATCATGCAATAGGATGTTAAGCAGTCAAATCTGTTGGCTGGACATGTTTGTTTCGAGGCAAAAAGAAATGCACACCTATTTAGGTGAGGTGCTACGGCAGCAGAACACTTAACATAAAGGAGAGCCTGACTCTATTTAGGCGAGGTGCTACGGCAGCAGAACACTTAACATAAAGGAGAGCCTGACTCTATTTAGGCGAGGTGCTACGGCAGCAGAACACTTAACATAAAGGAGAGCCTGACTCTATTTAGGTGAGGTGCTACGGCAGCAGAACACTTAACATAAAGGAGAGCCTGACTCTATTTAGGTGAGGTGCTACGGCAGCAGAACACTTAACATAAAGGAGAGCCTGACTCTATTTAGGTGAGGTGCTACGGCAGCAGAACACTTAACATAAAGGAGAGCCTGACTCTATTTAGGTGAGGTGCTACGGCAGCAGAACACTTAACATAAAGGAGAGCCTGACTCTATTTAGGTGAGGTGCTACGGCAGCAGAACACTTAACATAAAGGAGAGCCTGACTCTATTTAGGTGAGGTGCTACGGCAGCAGAACACTTAACATAAAGGAGAGCCTGACTCTATTTAGGTGAGGTGCTACGGCAGCAGAACACTTAACATAAAGGAGAGCCTGACTCTATTTAGGTGAGGTGCTACGGCAGCAGAACACTTAACATAAAGGAGAGCCTGACTCTATTTAGGTGAGGTGCTACGGCAGCAGAACACTTAACATAAAGGAGAGCCTGACTCTATTTAGGTGAGGTGCTACGGCAGCAGAACACTTAACATAAAGGAGAGCCTGACTCTATTTAGGTGAGGTGCTACGGCAGCAGAACACTTAACATAAAGGAGAGCCTGACTCTATTTAGGTGAGGTGCTACGGCAGCAGAACACTTAACATAAAGGAGAGCCTGACACTCTAGGAGCTCAGATGCAATAATTGAATTACCTAATAATCCAACGTTTAGACAGACAAACTGTCTTCATCAGAGGATAATAACAAACACTGCGGGGTGACTAGTTTATATCGTGTCAAAGGACACACACAGGTGTCTGGTATCATGTCCGGGTGTGGCCTGATTTCATTGATGAATTCAAATAAAAAAATGTCCCCGCTGGTTTTGTCAATTTGGACAATAACTATACTAAATAATTATTTAAATTACCAAAAAGAATGTTACTATAAATCTAAGAAAGGTACCGAAATTACAGAGCACTGGGAAAAATCCAGAAACGTTTTAATTTCCCTCTTTTCTCTGTCTGCCAAATAATCGAACACATACAAACTGTCACGCCTTGGTCATAGTATTC